>NW_025744409.1:0-11044 GCF_021184085.1 Oncorhynchus gorbuscha | reverse complement strand
AATCATTTTCCACACACAGTCTGTGCCTGTATTTAGTTTTCATGCTAGTGAGGGCCAAGAATCCACTCTCACATAGGTACGTGGTTGCAAAGGGCATCAGTGTCTTAACAATGCGATTTGCCAAGGCAGGATACTCTAAGTGCAGCCCAATCCAGAAAAAGGGCAGTGGCTTCTGATTAAATTCCATTTTCTAGAACCGCTTGTTGCAATTTCGATGAGGCTCTCGTGTTCAGATATCGGTAAGTGGGCTGGAGGCAGGGCATGAAAGGGATAACGATCAGTTGTTTGTGTCATCCGTTTCGGGAATGTACCTGCGTAATTGTTCACCTAACTCACTCAGGTGCTTAGCAATATCACATTTGACATTGTCCGTAGCTTGAGTTCATTAGCACAAAAAATCACAATGATGTGTGCTTTGTCCTTGTTAATGCAGACAGAGAAGAGCTCCAACTTCTTAATCATAGCCTCAATTTTGTCCCACAAATTGAATATAGTTGCGAGTCCCTGTAATCCTAGATTCAGATCATTCAGGCGAGAACAAAACATCACCCAGATAGGCCAGTTGTGTGGGAAACTCATCTTCATGCAAGCGGTCAGACAAGTTAAAATTATGGTCAGTATAAGAAAACTAGAAGCTTGTGTCAATACTTTGCCCCTTGATATGTTGTAAAGCGTTACATGGTCGCTGCCTATAACATTGCATAGTGCGGAAAATATACAGGTGTTCAGGGCCTTGCTTTAACAAAGTTTACCATTTTCATTGTAGTGTCCAAAACATATTTCAAGCTGTCAGACATTCCCTTGGCAGCAAAGGCCTCTTGGTGGATGCTGCAGTGTACCTAAGTGGCATCAGGAGCAACTGCTTGCATGCACGTTACCACTTGACTATGTCTCCCTGTCATGAGTTTTGCGCCATCAGTACAGATACCAACACATCTTGACCACCAAAGTCCATTTGATGTCACAAAGCTGTCCAGTTTGTAAAAATGTCCTCTCCTGTTGTCCTGGTTTCCAGTGGTTTGCAGAAGAGGATGTCTTCCTCCTCCACAATAGTATTGGGCTTGCCTGCCCTAGTTACTTTTTAGCTCACCATATAAGACGCTTCATTAATGGTATCGGTTGCTTCTATACATGTCTTACTACTCGAAAGTCGTCTTAATTTAAAAAACTCACGTGGCTTATTTTTCAAATGGGCATGTTTTGTTTCTAAATGTCTGTGCAAGAGTGAATGTTTAATAGAGTTGTGAGATAGTAGTTTTGCACATATAACACACTGTGGCTGAGGAAAGGCACTACTCCCAATATGAGTGAACCCCAATTCAATGTAGTTCTCATCATATTTGCGCATTTTCGATGGTCCAACATCCCTGTCTGTTGTTCGGTGCTATCCTTGGAAAGGGGGCAGTAGCTCTTCAGCTGCATCAGATTCACAACTGTCATTGTACATTCTAGCTGGGCTAACAACAAATGTAGAATTACTGATGTTAGCATTGCATGTGCTCATGTAAGCAGAACAACTTGTGTCATCGACAGGTGCAGGTGTAGCACTGCTGGTCGTAGCAGTATACCAGTAGAGCTGGTATTTAACCATTTATACATTTTCGAGCAAACGAAATGAGCAGCAGCTACGTTTGGCTAAATACGGACTTTTAGTGGTATTCCTGCGAGAGCGTAACGGTTAATGTGATTGGATGTTAATTATTCGACTAGGCTACCTGAATAATTATTCAACTAGACTACCTGAATTTGACATTGCAAATTTATTAAAAATAAAAAACAGAAATATCACATGTACATAAGTATTCAGACCTTTTGCCTTTTACCTCTGGCAGCGATTACACCCTCAAGTTTCTCCCATTCTTCTCTACAGATCCTTTCAAGCTCTATCAATTTGAATGGATAGTGTCGCTACACATCTAATATCAGGTCTCTCTAGAGATGTACAATCTGGTTCAAGTCCGGGCTCTGGCTGGGCCACTCAAGGACATTTAGAGACTTGTCCCAAAGCCACTCTTGTGTTGTCTTCACCCTCCAACAGGTCGTGTCCTGTTGGAAGGTGAACCTTCCCCCCAGTCTGATAGGCCATAGAGGTGAAATAATTACAATTTAGCATTAACACTGGAGTGATAGATGTGCAGATGATGTTGTGCAAGTAGAGATACTTGGGTGCAAAAGAGCAAGAGGGCAAGTAATATTATGGGGATGGGGTAGTTGGGTGTGCTATTTACAGATTGGCTGTGTACAGATACAGTGATCGATAAGCTTCTCTGACATCTGATCCTTAAAGTTAGAGAGGGAGATATAAGACTCCAGCTTCAGTGATTGTTGCAATTCGTTCCAGTCATTGGCAGCAGAGACCTGGAAGGAAAGGCGTCCAAAGGAAGTGTTCGCTTTGGGAATGACCAGTGAAATATACCTGTTGGAGCGCGTGCTACAGGTGGGTGTTGCTATGGTGACCAGTGAGCTGATATAAGGCAGGAATTTAACTAGCAAAGACTTATAGATGACCTGGAGCCAGTGGGTTTGGTGATTAATATGTAGTGAGGGCCAGCCAACGAGAGCATACAGGTAGCAGTGGTGAGTAGAGTGTTGGAGGCTTTTTTGTAAATGACATCCCCAAAGTCAAAGATGGGTAGGATAGTCAGTTTTACGAGGGTATGTTTGGCAGCATGAGTGAAGGAGGCTTTGTTGCAAAATAGGAAGCCCGATTCTATATTTAATTTTGGATTGGAGATGCTTGATGTGAGTCTGGAAGGAGAGTTTACAGTCTAACCAGACACCTAGGTATTTATTTTTATTTCACCTTTATTTAACCAGGTAGGCTAGTTGAGAACAAGTTCTCATTTACAACTGCGACCTGGCCAAGATAAAGCAAAGCAGTGCGACACAAACAACAACACAGAGTTACACATTGAGTAACAAGGGTACAGTCAATAACACAATGGGAAAAAAATCTATATACAGTGTGTGAAAATGGCGTGAGGAGGTAAAGCAATAAATAAGCCACAGTAGGGAAGTAATTACAATTTAGCAAATTAACACTGGAGTGATAGATGTGCAAGTAGAAATACTGGGGTTCAAAAGAGCAGAAAAGTAAATAAAACCAATATGGGGATGAGGTAGGTAGATTGGACGGGCTATTTACAGATGACCTATGTACAGCTGCAGCGACCAGTTAGCTGCTCAGATAGCTGATGTTTAAAGTTAGTGAGGGAAATATGTCTCCAGCTTCAGCCATTTTTGCAATTCATTCCAGTCATTGGCAGAAGAGAACTGGGAGGAAAGGCGGCCAAATGAGGTGTTGGCTTTGGGGATGACCAGTGAGATATACCTGCTGGAGCATGTGCTATGTGTGGGTGGTGTTATCGTGACCAGTGAGCTGAGTTAAGGCGGAGCTTTACCTAGCATAGACTTATAGATGACCTGGAGCCAGTGGGTTTGGCGACGAATAGGTAGCGAGGGCCAGCTGACTAGAGCATACAGGTCGCAGTAGTGGGTGGTATATGGGGCTTTGGTGACAAAACGGATGGCACTGTGATAGACTGCATCCAGTTTGCTGAGTAGAGTGTTGGAGGTTATTTTGTAAATGACATCGCCGAAGTCGAGGATCGGTAGATTAGTTAGTTTTACGAGGGTATGTTTGGCGGCGTGAGCAAAGGAGGCTTTGTTGCAAAATAGGAAACCGATTCTAGATTTATTTTGGATTGGAGATGTTTAATATGAGTCTGGAAGGAGAGTTTACAGTCTAGCCAGACACCTAGGTATTTGTAGTTGTCCACACATTCTATGTCAGAACCGTCCAGAGTAGTGATGCTAGTGGGCAGGCGGGTGCGGGCAGCGAACGGTTGAAAAGCATGCATTTAGTTTTACTAGCGTTTAAGAGCAGTTGGAGGCCATGGAAGGAGTGTTGTATGGCATTGAAGCTTGTTTGGGGGTTTGATAACACGGTGTCCAAAGAAGGGCCAGATGTACAGTATATAGAATGGTGTCATCTGCATAGAGGTGGATCAGGGAATCACCCGCAGCAAGAGTAAACATCGTTGATATATACAGAGAAAAGAGTCGGCCTGAGGATTGAACCCTGTGGCACCTCCATAGAGACTGCCAGAGGTCCGGACAACAGGCCCTCCGATTTGACACACTGAACTCTGTCTGAGAAGCAGTTGGTGAACCAGACAGTCATTTGAGAAACCAAGGCTGTTGAGTCTGCCGATAAGAATACAGTGATTGACAGAGTCGAAAGCCTTGGCCAGGTCGATAGTACGGCTGCACAGTACTGTCTTTTATCGATGGTGGTTATGATATTGTTTAGTACCTTGAGCGTGGCTGAGGTGCACCCGTGACCAGCTCGGAAACCGGATTACACAGCGATGGGATTCTAAATGGTCAGTGATCTATTGATTAACTTTGCTTTCGAAGACTTTAGAAAGGCAGGGCAGGATGGATATAGGTCTATAACAGCCTGGGTCTAGAGTGTCACCCCCTTTGAAGAGGGGGATGACCGAGGCAGCTTTCCAATCTTTAGGGATCTTGGACGATACGATTGAGAGGTTAAACAGACTGGTATTAGGGGTTGCAAAAATGGCGGCGGATAATTTTAGAAAGAGAGGGTCCAGGTTGTCCAGCCCAGCTGATTTGTTCGGGTCCAGGTTGTGCAGTTCTTTCAGAACGTCTGCTATCTGGATTTGGGTGAAGGAGAAGCTGGAGAGCTTGGGCAAGTAGCTGCGTGGGGTGCAGAGATGTTGGCCGGGGTTGGGGTAGCAAGGAGGAACGCATGGCCAACTGTAGAGAAATTCTTATTGGCATTCTCGATGATTGTGGATTTATCGGTGGTGACAGTGTTACCTAGCCTGAGAGCAGTGGTCAGCTGGGAGGAGGTGCTCTTATTCTCCATGGACTTTACACTGTCCCAAAACTTTTTGGAGTTAGAGCTCTACAGAATACACATTTCTGTTTGAAAAAGCTAGCCTTTGCTTTCCTGACTGACTGCGTGTATTGGTTCCTGACTTCCCTGAAAAGTTGTATATCGTGGAGACTATTCGATGCTAGTGCAGTCTGCAATAGGATGCTTTCGTTCAATAGGGCTATATCTGTTCTTAGTTCTACATTGTTTTGAACGGGGCATGCTTATTTAAGTTTTAAAGAGCGACGAGGTATCCTCGACTGACAGGATGAGGTCAATATCCTTCCAGGATCCCCGGGCCAGGTCGATTAGAAAGGCCTGCTCGCAGAAGTGTTTTAGGGGAGCGTTTGACAGTGATGAGGGGTGGTCGTTTGACCACGGACCCATAGTGGATGCAGGCAATGAGGCAGTTATTGCTGAGATCCTGATTGAAAACAGCAGAGGGGTATTTGGAGGGCAAGTTGGTCAGGATAATATCTATGAGGGTGCCCATGTTTACGGATTTAGGGTTGTACCTGGTGGGTTCCTTGATAGTGTGTGTGAGATTGAGGGCATCTAGCTTAGATTGTAGGACTACCGGGGTGTTAACTTCTTGGTGACAGGGGGCAGTATTTTCACATCTGGATGAAATGCATGCCCAAATTCAACTGCCTGTTACTCATCCCCAGAAGATAAGAAATGCATATTATTAGATTAGATTTGGATAGAAAACACAAGTTTCTAAAACTGTTTGAATCATGTCTGTGAGTATAACAGAACTTATTTAGCAGACGAAACCCCGAGGACAAACCATTCAGAATCTTTTTTTTTGAGGCCGCTCTCTTTTTTAATTTAATTGGGAATCCAGTTTTCTAAGAGACCTTCTTGCAGTTCCTAACGCTTCCACTGGATGTCACCATACTTTAGAAATTGGTTGATGTTTTTCCTTTGTGTAATGAAGAAGCAGCCCTGTTCAGAGCGAGGGTCACTTGAAGTGTACTGTTAGATAGAAGCGTGTGACCAGAAAACTAGCTACAGTTTGTTTTCCTCCTGTATTGAACACAGATCATCCTGTCTTCAATTTGATCAATTATTTACGTTACAAAATACCTAAAGTTGTATTACAAAAGTAGTTTGAAATGTTTTGGCAAAGTTTACAGGTAACTTTTGAGATATTTTGTAGTCACGTTGCGCAAGTTGGAACCGGTGTTTTTCTGGATCAAACGCGCCAAATAAATGGACATTTTGGATAAATATTGACGGAATTAATCGAACAAAAGGACCATTCGTGATGTTTATGGGACATATTGGAGTGCCAACAAAAGAAGCTCATCAACGGTAAGGCATGAATTATATTTTTATTTCTGTGTTTCGTGTCGCGCCTGCAGGGTTTAAATATGCTTTTCTCACTTTGTTTATGGAGGTGCTATCCTCAGATAATAGCATTGTTTGCTTTCGCTGATAAGCCTTTTTGAAATCTGACATGTTGGCTGGATTCACAAGTGTAGCTTTAATTTGCTATCTTGCATGTGTGATTTAATGAAAGTTAGATTTCTATAGCAATTTATTTGAATTTAGCGCTCTGCATTTTCCCTGGCTTTTGTCCAGGTGGGACGCTAAGTGCCCCACATATCCCAGAGAGGTTTAGGTCTCAGTTTAGGTCACCTAACAGAACGAACTCTGAAGATAGATGGGAGAGATTAATATAAAACATTTGAAGCTTGAACTGTTTGGGCATAGACCTGGAAAGTATGACAGAACTTTGTAGGCTATCTCTGCAGTAGATTGCAAATCCTCCCCCTTTGGCAGTTCTATCTTGATGGAAAATGTTGTAGTTGGGGATGGAAATCTCAGAATTTTTGGTGGCCTTCCTAAGCCACGATTCAGACACGGCAAGGACATCAGGGTTGGCAAAGTGTGCTAAAGCACTGAATAAAACAAACTTAGGGAGGAGGCTTCTAATGTTAATGTAACGGATGTGAAACGGCTAGCTTAGTTAGCGGTGTGCGCTAAATAGTGTTTCAATCGGTTACGTCACTTGCTCTGAGACCTTGAAGTAGTAGTTCCCCTTGCTCTGCAAGGGTCGCGGCTTTTGTGGAGCGATGGGTAACGATGCTTCGTGGGTGACTGTTGTTGATGTGTGCAGAAGGTCCCTGGTTCGCGCCCGGGTATGGGCGAGTGGACGGTTTAAAATTATACCGTTACATTAACATGCACGAAACCAAGGCTTTTATGGTTACAGAAGTCAACAAATGAGAGCTCCTGGAGAATGGGTGTGATGGTGGGGGCTGCAGGGCCTGGGTTAACCTCTACACATCACCAGAGGAACAGAGGAGGATTTTCCTGTAAACAATGTAAGTGTAAATATAATTTTAAAAAACAGGGCACAACAAGCTCACATTTTAGTCTCTGACAGGGCAAGAGGAATAAGAGATCCACAAGCCACATTCAGTAAAAATCATTAGGCACCATCAAATCAATCACCAACCTCAATGTCCTCCAAAAAAACCACAAAGAAATGCTCCTCCTACCAGTAAAGCACAGGGGTGTCAAATACATTAATTTTTGTTTTAATAAGAATGCCATCAGAGTATAAATAAAAAACATATGTTTTGATTTGTTTAACAAGTTTTTGGTTACTACATGATTCCATATGTGTTATTTAATAGTTTTGATGTCTTCACTATTATTCTATAATGTAGAAAATAGTCAAAATAAAGAAAATCCCTTGAATTAGTAGGTGTGTCCAAACTTTTGATTGGTACTATACATCTGAAATTGCACCCTTAGGAAGCTTGTTTAGGTCAAAGATGCTCTCTATAGCTGTACTCACAGGCCTATTGGGAAATTCAGGTGTGTTAGCTCTAACAACGTTCCTGGGCTGGAGATAGTGGGATTGGGGATGTTCTATCTTTTCCTGTAGCTGAGCAAAAGAGACAAATGTATCATCAAAGAGAAATTGGGCTGGTGAGGAGAGGCCCAGTAGGTGCCAGATGCCAAAAACCCCATAATTGATTGGGCCTGATAGAGAGAAAAGCCTCGAAGGCTAAATGCTAATCGGAACTGATTCCACATTTTAAGAGACTGCTTCACAATTGGGTTGACACACCTTTTGCCTAGGGACATTGGGAGAGACGAGCACAACACAGAGGAAAGCGCAGCAGGTTTACATGATTCAGACTCAATCTGGAACCAGAGAGGTCTTGAGTGAGTAGGATCAGTCTGTAGCCAGTACAAAGGGGCTCTGAAATTTGCAGCCCAATAGTATGTCTGAAAATCTGGTAGAGCTAAAACACCCATTAGACTTCTGTAAATGTTTTCTCCCAATCCGTGGAACCTTATCCACCTTTCTTTTGGGACTTTTTCAGCGCAACATTGTCTCTTGATTGCAAGCTGTTTTTCCCCAATCAATGCACAAATAAATATAGAAATCAAATTTAATAGAGACATTGGTGAATTTGTCAATGTAATCAGATTGAAAATATTAGGCTGTTATTGACATTGAACTGATTATATAGCCTACTAACCAGATGTGTTAAAAATTGTGTTTAATCTGTAGCATATGAATTGGGCTGCTATTATGTTCTGTTCCTCCAACTTTTAGCTGAGAATTTGTTTTTGTCCCAAGCCCAAACCTATTGCCGCCGCCTGCTGTACATAGTTTAGCGGGATAGGAGGGGGGCGGCAGTTTTTTGTCTCGCCTAGGGCAGCAGAATTTCCATGGCCGGCCTCTGCCAGTAGGTGTACAAAAACATTAAAGGGATTTTTTTTTTAGTGGGGTTACAAGTTGACCAATTTTCAAAGCAGAATTACTTTCACATTGTTCCTAGTGTATGATATACCATTTTCTAGCTCTGAGTGTTTACTTTTATCCAATGTAAAAAACACAAAATGTTGCTACTTAAGAAAGAATCGAGCCTGTCGGTCAGTTATAAAACGGGTTGTTTGGGTCCTGGATGCGGATTGGTTGATAGCAGGGATTTATAGCACCACAATTCCCATATTCCATGGGGAATGTCTGTTAACAGTTCAGTAAGATTTATTAATGCGCATCTACTGTCCCACAGCCCAGCCAGTAAATTTATAAACTTAATCTCCCCCGGAAAAAAGTGTCTCGACAATATTTCGTCCCCATGTAACAATCCTAGCGTGTCCGACATATGAAACATGTTGCAGTTTTGTTTGTCATCTCCACTGTGCCATGCATATGAATGTGATGAGACTGACAACTTCTCTGACTCAGGCAAGTTCATTTATTAAGGACACATTAATATAATGGATGTACAGTTTAAGTCAGAAGTTTATATACACCTTAGCCAAATACATTTAAACTCAGTGTTTCACAATTCCTGACATTTAATCCCAGTAAAAAAAATCCCTGTTTTAGGACAGTTAGGATCAGCACTTTATTTTAAGAATGTGAAATGTCAGAATAATAGTAGAGAGAATGATTTCTTTCTTTCATCACATTCCCAGTGGGTCAGAAGTTTACATACACTCAATTAGTATTTGGTAGCATTACCTTTAAATTGTTTAACTTGGGTCAAGCATTTTGTGTAGCCTTCCACATTCTTCCCACAATAAGTTGGGTGAATCTTGGCCCATTCCTCCTGACAGAGTTGGCGTAACTCAGTCAGGTTTGTAGGCCTCCTGCTTGCACATGCTTTTTCAGTTCTGCCCACACATTTTCTATGGGATTGAGGTCAGGGCTTTGTGATGGCCACTCCAATACCCTGACTTTGTTGACCTTAAGCCATTTTTCCACAACTTTGAAAGTATGCTTGGGGTCATTGTCCATTTGGAAGACCCATTTGTGACCAAGCTTTAACTTCCCGACTGATGTCTTGAGATGTTGCTTCAATATTTCCACATCATTTCCCTACCTCATGATGCCATCCATTTTGTGAAGTGCACCAGTTCCTCCTGCAGCAAAGCACCCCCCACAACATGATGCTGCCACTCCCGTGCTTCACGGATGGGATGGTGTTCTTCGGCTTGCAAGCATCGCCCTTTTTCCTCCAAACATAACGATGGTCGTTATGGCCAGACAGTTCCATTTCTGTTTCATCAGACCAGAGGACATTTCTCCAAAAAGTACAATCTTTGTCCCCATGTGCAGTTGCAAACCGTAGTCTGGCTTTTTTATGGCAGTTCTGGAGCAGTGCCTTCTTCTTGCTGAGCGACCTTTCAGGTTATGCCCTGGCCCCCCAATGGTGGAACAAACTCCCTCACGACGCCAGGACAGCGGAGTCAATCACCACCTTCCGGAGACACCTGAAACCCCACCTCTTTAAGGAATACCTAGGATAGGATAAGTAATCCCTCTCACCCCCCCCCCCCCCCCCCTAAGTTTTAGATGCACTATTGTTAAGTGACTGTCCCACTGGATGTCATAAGGTGAATGCACCAATTTGTAAGTCGCTCTGGATAAGAGCGTCTGCTAAATGACTTAAATGTAAATGTAATGTCGATATAGGATTTATTTTACTGTGGATATTGTAACTTTTGTACCTGTTTCCTACAGCATCTTCACAAGGTCCTTTGCTGTTGTTCTGGGATTGATTTGCACTTTTCGCACCAAAGTACTTTCATCTCTAGGAGACAGAATGCATCTCCTTCCTGAGCGGTATGTCATCTGTGTGGTCCCATGGTGTTTATACCTGCATACTATTGTTTGTACAGATGAACGTGGTACCATCAGGCATTTGGAAATTGCTCCCAAGGATGCACCAGACTTGTGGAGGTCTACAATGTTTTCTGAGGTCTTGGCTGATTTCTTTTGATTTTCCCATGATGTCAAGCAAAAAGTAACTGAGTTTTAAGGTAGGCCTTGAAATACATCCACAGGTACACCTCCAATTGACTCAAATTATGTCAGTTAGCCTGTCAGAAGCTTCTAAAGCCATGACATAATTTTCTGGAATTTTCCAAGCTGTTTAAAGGCACAGTCAATTTAGTGTATGTAAACTTCTGACCCATGGGAATTGTGATACAGTGAATTAGAAGTGAAATAATCTGTCTGTAAACACTTGTTGGAAAAATTACTTGTGTTATGCACAAGGTAGACAAAACAACAACAAGTTGGGCTCAAAACAGGTGACGGTGTCACCACTGCAGCAAACTATGTGCATTTTCATTTGTTTTACCTTAGTTTCTATTGCC
>NW_025744408.1:0-11045 GCF_021184085.1 Oncorhynchus gorbuscha | reverse complement strand
TAATCAGGGAAAAGGATCGGGAACAGGTGTGGGAAGACTAAATGATGATTAGGGGAATAGGAACAGCTGGGAGCAGGAACGGAACGATAGAGAGAAGAGAGAGCGAGAGAGTGAGAGAGGGAGGGGGAGAGAGAGGGATAGAAAGAGGGAAAGAACCTAATAAGACCAGCAGAGGGAAACGAATAGAATGGGAAGCACAGGGACAAGACATGATAATTAATGACAAACACGGCAGTACCCCCCACTCACCGAGCGCCCCCTGGCGTAACTTCCCCGGAGAGATCCTGGCGGCATACGGAGGAAATCATCAATGAGTGAAGCGGTCCAGCACGTCCCGAGACGGAACCAACTCCTCTCCTCAGGACCGTAACCCTCCCAATCCACTAAGTATTGGTGACCCCGTCCCGAGAACGCATGTCATGATCTTATAATACCTTGTAAAAAAATAGGTGCGCTCTGACAAGGACGGGAGGAGGGGAGAGGGAAGACGAAGACGAGTGCGAAGAAAGGGCTTGACACAGGAGACATGGAAGACAGGATGGACGCGCGAAGATGTCGCGGAAGAAAGCAGTCGCACAGCGCTGAGATTGACGACCTGGGAGACACGGAACGGACCAATGAACCGCGGAGTCAGCTTACACGAGAAGCTGTCGTAAGAGGAAGGTTGTCGAGTGGAAAGCCACACTCTCTGGCACGCAACAATACCTTGGACTCTTAATCCTGCGTTTGTTGGCGGCTCTCACAGTCTGTGCCCTGTAGCGGCAAAGTGCAGACCTCACCCTCCTCCAGGTGCGCTCACAACGTTGGACAAACGCTTGAGGCGGAGGAACGCTGGACTCGGCAAGCTGGGAAGAGAACAGAGGAGGCTGGTAACCTGTGACTACTCTGAAACGGAGATAACCCGGTAGCAGACGAAGGAAGCGAGTTGTGAGCGTATTCTGCCCAGGGGAGCTGTTCTGCCCAAGACGCAGGGTTTCTGAAAGGCTGCGTAGTATGCACCAATCGTCTGATTGGCCCTCTCTGCTTGACCGTTAGACTGGGGATGAAACCCGGAAGAGAGACTGACGGACGCACCAATCAAACGACAGAACTCCCTCCAAAACTGTGACGGAATTATGGCCTCTGTCTGAAACGGCTGCCTAACGGGAGGCCATGAATTCTGAACACACTGATAATGATTTGTGCCGTCTCCTTAGCGGAAGGAAGTTTAGCGAGGGGAATGAAATGTGCCGCCTTAGAGAACCTATCGACAACTCGTAAGAATCACAGTCTTCCCGCAGACAAAGGCAGACCGGTAATGAAGTCTAGGGCGATGTGAGACCATGGTCGAGAAGGAATGAGCGGTCTGAGACGCACCGGCAGGAGGAGAGTTACCCGACTTAGTCTGCGCGCAGTCCGAACAAGCAGCCACGAAACGGCGCGTGTCACGCTCCTGAGTCGGCCACCAAAAGCGCTGGCGAATAGACGCAAGAGTGCCTCGAACACCGGGATGACCAGCTAACTTGGCAGAGTGAGCCCACTGAAGAACAGCCAGACGAGTGGAAACAGGAACGAAAAGGGAGGTTACTAGGGACAAGCGCGGCGACGCAGTGTGCGTGAGTGCTTGGCTTAACCTGTCTTTCAATTCCCCAGACTGTCAACCCGACAACACGCCCATAAGGAAGAATCCCTCGGGATCAGTAGAAGCCACAGAAGAACTAAACAGACGGGATAAGGCATCAGGCTTGGTGTTCTTGCTACCCGGACGGTAAGAAATCACAAACTCGAAACGAGCGAAAAACAACGCCCAACGAGCTTGACGGGCATTAAGTCGTTTGGCAGAACGGATGTACTCAAGGTTCTTATGGTCTGTCCAAACGACAAAAGGAACGGTCGCCCCTCCAACCACTGTCGCCATTCGCCTAGGGCTAAGCGGATGGCGAGCAGTTCACGGTTACCCACATCATAGTTGCGCTCAGATGGCGACAGGCGATGAGAAAAATAAGCGCAAGGATGAACCTTATCGTCAGACTGGAAGCGCTGGGATAGAATGGCTCCCACGCCTACCCTCTGAAGCGCCAACCTCGACAATGAATTGTCTAGTGACGTCAGGAGTAACGAGGATAGGAGCGGACGTAAAACGTTCTTTTAGAAGATCAAAAGCTCCCTGGGCGGAACCGGACCACTTAAAACACGTCTTGACAGAAGTAAGAGCTGTGAGAGGGGCAGCAACTTGACCGAAATTACGAATGAAACGCCGATAGAAATTAGCGAAACCTAAAAAGCGCTGCAACTCGACACGTGACCTTGGAACGGGCCAATCACTGACAGCTTGGACCTTAGCGGAATCCATCTGAATGCCTTCAGCGGAAATAACGGAACCGAGAAAAGTAACGGAGGAGACATGAAAAGAGCACTTCTCAGCCTTTACGTAGAGACAATTCTCTAAAAGGCGCTGTAGAACACGTCGAACGTGCTGAACATGAATCTCGAGTGACGGTGAAAAAATCAGGATATCGTCAAGATAGACAAAAACAAAGATGTTCAGCATGTCTCTCAGAACATCATTAACTAATGCCTGAAAAACAGCTGGCGCATTGGCGAGACCAAACGGCAGAACCCGGTACTCAAAATGCCCTAACGGAGTGTTAAACGCCGTTTTCCACTCGTCCCCTCTCTGATGCGCACGAGATGGTAAGCGTTACGAAGGTCCAACTTAGTAAAGCACCTGGCTCCCTGCAGAATCTCGAAGGCTGATGACATAAGGGGAAGCGGATAACGATTCTTAACCGTTATGTCATTCAGCCCTCGATAATCCACGCAGGGGCGCAGAGTACCGTCCTTCTTCTTAACAAAAAGAACCCCGCCCCGGCCGGGAGAGGAAGAAGGCACTATGGTACCGGCGTCAAGAGACACAGATAAATAATCCTCGAGAGCCTTACGTTCGGGAGCCGACAGAGAGTATAGTCTACCCCGAGGAGGAGTGGTCCCCGGAAGGAGATCAATACTACAATCATACGACCGGTGAGGAGGAAGGGAGTTGGCTCGGGACCGACTGAAGACCGTGCGCAGATCATGATATTCCTCCGGCACTCCTGTCAAATCGCCAGGTTCCTCCTGAGAAGTGGGGACAGAAGAAATGGGAGGGATGGCAGACATTAAGCACTTCACATGACAAGATACGTTCCAGGATAGGATAGAATTACAAGACCAATTAATAGAAGGATTATGACATACTAGCCAGGGATGACCCAAAACAACAGGTGTGAAAGGTGAACGAAAAATCAAAAATAGTCTCTGTGGTTGCCAGATACTGTGAGAGGTTAAAGGTAGTGTCTCAAATCTGATACTGGGAAGATGACTACCATCTAAGGCAAACATGGGCGTAGGCTTGTCTAGCTGTCTGAAAGGAATGTTATGTTTCGGCCCCATGCTTAGATCACGAAACAACCCTCAGCCCCAGAGTCAATCAAGGCACTGCATGTAGCACCAGACCGGTCAGCGTAGATGGTTCGACATAGTAGTACAGGATCTAGATGAAGAGACCTGAGTAGTAGCGCTCACCAGTAGCCCTCAGCTTACTGATGGGCTCTGGCCTCTTACTGGACATGAATTAACAAAATGTCCATCAAATCCGCAATAGAGGCACAGGCGGTTGGTGATCCTCCGTTCCTCTCCTTAGTCGAGATGCGAATCCCTCCCAGCTGCATGGGCTCAGTCTCAGAGCCAGAGGAGGGAGATGGTTGCGATGCGGAGCAGGGAAACACCGTTGATGCGAGCTCTCTTCCCACGAGCCTGGTGACGAAGATCACCCGTCGTTCTATGCGGATGGCGAGAGCAATCAAAGTCCACACTGGAAGGAACCTCCCGAGAGAATCTCATCTTTGACCACTGTGTGGAGTCCCTCCAGAAAACGGCGAGCAGCGCTAGGCTCGTTCCAGTCCACTAGAGGCAGCAGAGTACAAGAAACTCTATAGAGTAATCCGTTATGGATCGATCACCTTGGCATAGGGAAGCCAGGACCCTAGAAGCCTCCCCACCAAAAACTGAACGGTCAAAAAGAATCTCTCCTCTTTAAAGTTCTGGTAATTGTTAGAACAATCAGCCCTTGCCTCCCAGATAGCTGTGCCCCACTCACCGGGCCCGGCCAGTAAGGAGTGAAATGGCGTAAGCAACCCGAGCTCTCTCTCTAGAGTATGTGTTGGGTTGGAGAGAGAACACAATCTCACACTGGGTGAAAAGGAGCGGCACTCAGTGGGCTGCCCAGGTAGCAAGGTGGGTTATTAACCCTAGGTTCTGGAGGCTCGGCAGGCAGGAGTAACAGGTGGCACGAGACGAAGACTCTGGAACTGTCCAGAGAGGTCGGAAGCCTGACGGCCAGGTTCTCTGGCATGGCGAGCAGCAGACAATTCCTGCTCGTGTCTGCCCGAGCATGGCTCCCTTGGATCTCGACGGCAGTGTTACACAGCGTCTGTAGTCGCTAGGTCCATTCCTCGGTCGGATCCTTCTGTCATGCAGGTGAATGAGGACCCAAAAGCGACTTGGCGAAAACAGAGTATTTTATCCAGTAATAAACTTTTGCAAAACAAAAAGCATAATACTACTCGTAAAGACGAGAACAGACTGGAGACTTGATCGAGAACTGCAGGTTGCCTCGGGAAGGCACTTGAACCTAGCAGACTCAGACACCTGCTCACCACGCAGCATCTGGGGAAACACGACACGACAGGGCAAAACATAGACACAGCACGGTGAATTATAGATGAGGATCCGACAGGGCAGGTACGGAAAACAAGAAGAGAAATAGGGACTCTAATCAGGGAAGGATCGGGAACAGGTGTGGGAAGACTAAATGATGATTAGGGGAATAGGAACAGCTGGGAGCAGGAACGGAACGATAGAGAGAAGAGAGAGCGAGAGAGTGAGAGGAGGGAGAGAGGGATAGAAGAGGAAAGAACCTAATAAGACCAGCAGAGGAAACGAATAGAATGGGAAGCACAGGGACAAGACATGATAATTAATGACAAAACATGACACTACTGGTCATTTCGTGGCCACCTGTTCACTGAAAGACCAGGCTCACCGGTAGGAAGCGAGTACTCTGGTGGACCATATGGAGAACTTTTCCTCTTCCTTACTCGCACCTTTTCATGCCATCTTGCTGTGGGGGAACAGTCAATCTCTATGGGCACTCATCGACTCTGAGGCCGATGAGAGCTTTATGGGCCGCTACCCTGGCGTCCGAACTGGGCATCCCCACTCAGCCCTCTCCATTTCCATGGACGTTAGAGCACTGGACGGGGGCTGGGTCACCCACAATACCACCCCCATCAACCTAGGTGTGTTAGGGAACCACAGCGAGACAATCCCATTCCTGCTTATTAAGTCTCCTCAGGTTCCCATGGTATTGGGATTCTCTTGGCTCCAGCAACACAATCCACTTATTTACTGGTCTGCTGGGGCCAGCATGTGGTGGAGCCCGTTCTGCCACGCTCATTGCCTGAAGTCAGCGCAGCCTGCCCAGGACATCTTCCTGGGGGCTTGGAAGTTGCCCTGGACCTTTCCGTCATTCCCGCGGAGTACCAGGACCGCTGAGAGGTGTTCTTTACAGTCCGGGCCACCGCTTCCGCTGCATTGACCCTATGACTGCGGGATCAAACTTTCCCAGGCACCACTCCGCCCCGGGGACAACTGTACTCTGAGTCCGGAGACCAAGGCTATGGAGATTTACATTGAGGCCTCCCTAGCTGCAGGGTACACCCATTCTTCTGCCTCCTCTGCCGGCACAGGATTCATCTTTGTGGACAAGAACAAAACCCTGTGGCCGTGCATTGACTACCGGGGCCTCAACTACATCACGGTGAAGAACCACTACCCGCTACCACTCATCTCCTCGGCCTTTGAGCCACTTCAGGGGGAAACCGTGTTCCCCAAGCTGGACCCTATGGAACGCCTACCACCTGGTGCGGATACGGGAAGGGGATGAATGGAAGCCTGCCGATAACACCCCCAAATCAAATCAAATCAAAGTTTATTTGTCATGTGCTCCGAATACAGGTGTAGACCTTACAGTTGTTCGGTTTTTGGTCACTAGATGCCCCCATTGTGCTTTTTGACCTTTTGTTTTCCCTTGATCCCCATTATTATTTGCACCAGTGCCTCGTTTCCCCTGATTGTATTTAAACCCTTCGTTTTCCTCAGTTATTTGCTCTGTGTTTGTATGTTAGCACCCAGCCCTAGTATTCTGTGAACTATTGTTGATCCCGGTGGACTCTCTTGTGGAATTCTGTTTTTTGTTCTTGTTTATTTATTTTTGAGTATCTTTTGAGGCTTTTTATGCTATACCTACCACCTTGTGGATTTACCTTTTTTGTCTTGGAGGATTACCTTTGTTCTTGTGGAATTCCTTTTGAGGTTGTGGAGTTACATGTTTTCCTGAAGGACTTCATTAAATACACCGTCTCAAGTACTGCTGTGTCTGCCTCATCTTCTGGGTTCTGCCGACTATTCGTGGCTTAGTTGGTTAAGTGACTGTTTCTCACTCTGGAGACCCGGGTTCGTAACCGGGTCCTGACAGGTATCGTTAAAGTGACTATGCATATATGATGTACAGAGAGTAGCAGAAGCGTAAAAAGAGCTGTTGGCAGGTGGTGGGACACAATGCAGATAGCCCGGTTAGCCAATGTGCGGGGAGCATTGGTTGGTCGGGCCAATTTAGGTAGTATGTAAATGAATGTATAGTTAAAGTGACTATACATATAAGATAAACAGAGAGTAGCAGCGGCGTAAAAAGGGGATGGGGGACACACAATGCAAATAGACCATTTTGGTTACCTGTTCAGGAGCCTTATGGCTTGGGGGGGTAAAAACTGTTGAGAAGCCTCTTTGTCCTAGACTTGGCACTCCGGTACCGCTTGCCATGCAGTAGTAGAGAGAACAGTCTATGACTGGGGTGTTTGGGGTCTTTGACAGTTTTTAGGGCCTTCCTCTGACACCGCCTGGTGTAGGGTCCTGGATGGCAGGCAGTTTTCCCCCAGTGATGTACTGGGCCGTATGCACTACCCTCTGAAGTGCCTTGCAGTCGGAGGCCGAGCAATTGATGTACCAGGCAGTGATGCAACCGATCCGGATGCTCTCGATGTTGCAGCTGTAGAACCTTTAGAGGATCTCAGGACCCATGCCAAATCTTTTAGTTTCCTGAGGGGGAATAGGCTTTGTCGTGCCCTCTTAACGACTGTCTTAGTGAGTTTGGACCAATCTAGTTTGTTGTTGATGTGGACACCAAGGAATTTGAAGCTCTCAACCACTACAGCCCCGTCGATGATAATGGGGACGTGCTCGGTGCTCCTTTTCCTGTAGTCCACAATCATTTCCTTAGTCTTGGCTATGTTGAGGGATAGGTTGTTATTCTGGCACCACCCGGCCAGGTCATTGACCTCCTCCCTATAGGCTGTCTCATCGTTGTCGGTGATCAGGCCGACACTGTTGTGTCGTCAGCAAACTTAATGATGGTGTTGAGTCGTGCCTGGCCATGCAGTCGTGGGTGAACATGGAGTACAGGAGGGGACTGAGCACGCACCCCTGGGGAGCTCCAGTGTTGAGGATCAGCGTAGCAGTTGTGTTGCTACCTACCCTCACCACCTGGGGCGGCCTGTCAGGAAGTCCAGGATCCAGTTGCAGAGGGAGGTGTTTAGTACCAGGTTCCTTAGCTTGGTGAGAGTACTATGGTGTTGAACGCTGAGCTGAGTCAATGAACAGCATTCTCACATAGGTGTTCCTTTTGTCCAGGTGGGAAAGGGCAGCATGGATTGCAATAGAGATTGCATCATCTGTGGATCTGTTTAGACGGTATGCAAATTGGAGTGGGTCTAGTGTTTAGTGAGCCATTACCAGCCTTTCAAAGCACTTCATGGCTATGGACGTGAATGCTACAGGTCTGTAGTCATTTAGGCAGGTTATCTTTGTGTTCTTGAGCACAGGGACTATGGTGGTGTCATGTTTTGTCTTATATTGTCTTGTCATTTTTACTTTTCCTTCTGTTCGTTTTCCCCCTGCTGTTTTTTTAGGTTCGTTCCCCTTTTTCTCTCTCCCTCTCTCTCTCTCTTCTCTCTATCGTTCCGTTCCTGCTCCCAGCTGTTCCTATTCCCCTAATCAATCATTTAGTCTTCCCACACCTGTTCCCTATCTTTTCCCCTGATTAGAGTCCCTATTTCTCCCCTTGTTTTCCGTTCCTGTCCTGTCGGATCCTTGTATATTGTTCACCGTGCTGTGTCTTTGTATCGCCCTGTCGTGTCGTGTTTCCCTCAGATTCTGCGTGGTGAGCAGGTGTCTGAGTCTGCTACGGTCAAGTGCCTCTGTTTTCGCCAAGTCGCTTTTGGGTCCTCATTCACCTGCATAACAGAAGGATCCGACCAAAGAATGGACCCAGCGACTACAGACGCTCGTAACACTGCCGTCGAGATCCAAGGAGCCATGCTCGGCAGACACGAGCAGGAATTGTCTGCTGCTCGTCATGCCATGGAGAACCTGGCCGCTCAGGTTTCCGACCTCTCTGGACAGTTCTAGAGTCTTCGTCTCGTGCCACCTGTTACTTCCTGGTCTGCCGAGTCTCTTGAACCTAGGGTTAATAACCCACCTTGCTACTCCGGGCAGCCCAAGTGCCGCTCCTTTCTCACCCAGTGTGATATTGTGTTCTCTCTCCAACCCAACACATACTCTAGAGGAGAGGCTCGGGTTGCTTCGTCATTTCACTCCTTACTGGCCGGGCTCGAGAGTGGGGCACAGCTATCTGGGAGGCAAGGGCTGATTGTTCAAACAATTACCAGAACTTTAAAGAGGAGATGATTCGGGTTTTTGACCGTTCAGTTTTGGTAGGGAGGCTTCTAGGGCCCTGGCTTCCCTATGCCAAGGTGATCGATCCATAACGGATTACTCTATAGAGTTTCGCACTCTTGCTGCCTCTAGTGACTGGAGCGAGCCGGCGCTGCTCGCTCGTTTTCTGGAGGGACTCCACGCAGTGATCAAAGATGAGATTCTCTCCCGGGAGGTTCCTTCCAGTGTGGACTCTTTGATTGCTCTCGCCATCCGCATAGAAACTGACGGGTAGATCTTCGTCACCAAGCTCGTGGAAGAGAGCTCGCGTCAACGGTGTTTCCCTGCTCCCGCATCGCAACCATCTCCCTCCTCTGGCTCAGGGCCCCAGGCCCATGCAGCCTGGGAGGTATTCGCATCTCGACTAAGGAGAGGGGAACGGAGGATCACCAACCGCCTGTGCCTCTATTGCGGATTTGATGGACATTTTGTCAATTCATGTCAGTAAAAGTCAGAGCTCATCAGTAGCGGAGGGCTACTGGTGAGCGCTACTACTCAGGTCTCTCCATCTAGATCCTGTACTACTATGTCGGTCCATCTCACGCTGGACCGGTTCAGATGCCCATGCAGTGCCTTGATAGACTCTGGGGCTGAGGGTTGTTTCATGGACGAAGCATGGGCTCGGAAACATGACATTCCTTTCAGACAATTAGACAAGCCTACGCCCATGTTCACCTTAGATGGTAGTCATCTTCCCAGTATCAGATTTGAGACACTACCTTTAACCCTCACAGTATCTGGTAACCACAGTGAGACTATTTCTTTTTTGATTTTTCGTTCACCTTTTACACCTGTTGTTTTGGGTCATCCTAGCTAGTATGTCATAATCCTTCTATTAATTGGTCTAGTAATTCTATCCTATCCTGGAACGTTTCTTGTCATGTGAAGTGTTTAATGTCTGCCATCCCTCCCATTTCTTCTGGCCCCCCTTCTCAGGAGGAACCTGGCGATTTGACAGGAGTGCCGGAGGAATATCATGATCTGCGCACGGTCTTCAGTCGGTCCCGAGCCAACTCCCTTCCTCCTCACCGGTCGTATGATTGTAGTATTGATCTCCTTCCGGGGACCACTCCTCCTCGGGGTAGACTATACTCTCTGTCGGCTCCCGAACGTAAGGCTCTCGAGGATTATTTGTCTGTGTCTCTTGACGCCGGTACCATAGTGCCTTCTTCCTCTCCCGGCCGGGCGGGGTTTTTTTGTTAAGAAAAGGACGGTACTCTGCACCCCTCGTGGATTATCGAGGGCTGAATGACATAACGGTTAAGAATCGTTATCCGCTTCCCCTTATGTCATCAGCCTTCGAGATTCTGCAGGGAGCCAGGTGCTACTAAGTTGGACCTTCGTAACGCTTACCATCTGCGTGCGCATCAGAGAGGGGACGAGTGGAAGCGGCGTTTAACACTCCGTTAGGGCATTTTGAGTACCGGGTTCTGCGTTTGGTCTCGCCAATGCGCCAGCTGTTTTTCAGGCATTAGTTAATGATGTTCTGAGAGACATGCTGAACATCTTTGTTTTGTCTACCTTGACGATATCCTGATTTTTCACCGTCACTCGAGATTCATGTTCAGCTTACGTTCGAAGCGTGTTCTCCAGCGCCTTTTAGAGAATTGTCTCTACGTGAAGGCTGAGAGTGCTCTTTTCATGTCTCCTCCGTTACTTTCTCGGTTCCGTTATTTCCGCTGAAGGCATTCAGATGGATTCCCGCTAAGGTCAAGCTGTCAGTGAGTGGCCCGTTCCAAGGTCACGTGTCGAGTTGCAGCGCTTTCTAGGTTTCGCTAATTTCTATCGGCGTTTCATTCGTAATTTCGGTCAAGTTGCTGCCCCTCTCACAGCTCTTACTTCTGTCAAGACGTGTTTTAAGTGGTCCGGTTCCGCCCAGGGAGCTTTTGATCTTCTAAAAGAACGTTTTACGTCCGCTCCTATCCTCGTTACTCCTGACGTCACTAGACAATTCATTGTCGAGGTTGACGCTTCAGAGGTAGGCGTGGGAGCCATTCTATCCCAGCGCTTCCAGTCTGACGATAAGGTTCATCCTTGCGCTTATTTTTCTCATCGCCTGTCGCCATCTGAACGCAACTATGATGTGGGTAACCGCGAACTGCTCGCCATCCGCTTAGCCCTAGGCGAATGGCGACAGTGGTTGAGAGGGCGACCGTTCCTTTTGTCGTTTGGACAGACCATAAGAACCTTGAGTA
>NW_025744407.1:0-11056 GCF_021184085.1 Oncorhynchus gorbuscha | reverse complement strand
GTCATGTTTGTCATTTATTATCATGTCTTGTCCCTGTGCTCCCCATTCTATTCGTTTCCCTCTGCTGGTCTTATTAGGTTCTTTCCCTCCTTCTATCCCTCTCTCTCCCCCTCCCTCTCTCACTCTCTCGCTCTCTCTTCTCTCTATCGTTCGTTCCTGCTCCCAGCTGTTCCTATTCCCCTAATCATCATTTAGTCTTCCCACACCTGTTCCCGATCCTTTCCCCTGATTAGAGTCCCTATTTATTCCTTTGTGTTCCGTTCCTGTCCCGTCGGTTCCTTGTTTAGTATTCACCATGCTGTGATTGTGTATCGCCCTGTCCTGTCGTGTTTTTGCCTTCATCAGATGCTGCGTGTGAGCAGGTGTCTCTGTCTACTACGGCCTGCGCCTACCCGAAGCGACCTGCAGTCTGTGGCCGCTTCTCCAGTTATTCCCCTCTACAGACTAGAGGATTTCGTGTTATTCCCTGTTTGGACTTGAATAAACTCTGTTTCTGTTAAGTCGCTTTTGGGTCCTCTTTCACCTGCATGACAGAAGGAACCGACCAAGGAATGGACCCAGCGACTTCAGACGCTCGTTACACTGCCGTCGAGATCCAAGGAGCCATGCTCGGCAGACACGAGCAGGAATTGTCTGCTGCTCGCCATGCCGTGGAGAACCTGGCCGCTCAGGTTTCCGACCTCTCTGGACAGTTCCAGAGTCTACGTCTCGTGCCACCTGTTACTTCCTGGCCTGCCGAGCCTCCAGAACCTAGGGTTAATAACCCACCTTGCTACTCCGGGCAGCCCACTGAGTGCCGCTCCTTTCTCACGCAGTGTGAGATTGTGTTCTCTCTCCAACCCAACACATACTCTAGAGAGAGAGCTCGGGTTGCTTACGTCATTTCACTCCTTACTGGCCGGGCTCGAGAATGGGGCACAGCTATCTGGGAGGCAAGGGCTGATTGCTCTAACAAGTTCCAGAACTTTAAAGAGGAGATGATTCGGGTTTTTGACCGTTCAGTTTTTGGTAGGGAGGCTTCTAGGGCCCTGGCTTCCTTATGCCAAGGTGAACGGTCCATAACGGATTATTCTATTGAGTTTCGCACTCTTGCTGCCTCTAGTGAGTGGAACGAGCCGGCGCTGCTCGCTCGTTTTCTGGAGGACTCCACGCAGTGGTTAAGGATGAGATTCTCTCCCGGGAGGTTCCTTCAGATGTGGACTCTTTGATTGCTCTCGCCATCCGCATAGAACGACGGGTAGATCTTCGTCACCGGGCTCGTGGAAGAGAGCTCGCATCAACGGTGTTTCCCTGCTCCGCATCGCAACCATCTCCCTCCTCTGGCTTTGAGACTGAGCCCATGCAGCTGGGAGGATTCGCATCTCGACTAAGGAGAGGGAACGGAGGATCACCAACCGCCTGTGCCTCTATTGCGGAGTTGCTGGACATTTTGTTAATTCATGTCCAGTAAGAGGCCAGAGCCCATCAGTAAGCGGAGGGCTACTGGTGAGCGCTACTACTCAGGTCTCTTCATCTAGATCTTGTACTACTATGTCGGTCCATCTACGCTGGACCGGTTCGGGTGCTACATGCAGTGCCTTGATTGACTCTGGGGCTGAGGGTTGTTTCATGGACGAAGCATGGGTTCGGAAACATAACATTCCTTTCAGACCGTTAGACAAGCCTACGCCCATGTTTGCCTTAGATGGTAGTCATCTTCCCAGTATCAAATTTGAGACACTACCTTTAACTCTCACAGTATCTGGTAACCACAGTGAGACTATTTCTTTTTGATTTTCCGTTCACCGTTTACACCTGTTGTTTTGGGTCATCCCTGGCTAGTATGTCATAATCCTTCTATTAATTGGTCTAGTAATTCTATCCTATCCTGGAACGTTTCTTGTCATGTGAAGTGTTTAATGTCTGCCATCCCTCCCGTTTCTTCTGTCCCTACTTCTCAGGAGGAACCTGGCGATTTGACAGGAGTGCCGGAGGAATATCATGATCTGCGCACGGTCTTCAGTCGGTCCCGAGCCAACTCCCTTCCTCCTCACCGGTCGTATGATTGTAGTATTGATCTCCTTCCGGGGACCACTCCTCCTCGAGGTAGACTATACTCTCTGTCGGCTCCCGAACGTAAGGCTCTCGAGGATTATTTGTCTGTGTCTCTTGGCGCCGGTACCATAGTGCCTTCTTCTTCTCCGGCCGGGGCGGGGTTCTTTTTGTTAAGAAGAAGGACGGTACTCTGCGCCCCTGCGTGGATTATCGAGGCTGAATGACATAACGGTTAAGAATCGTTATCCGCTTCCCCTTATGTCATCAGCCTTCGAGATTCTGCAGGGAGCCAGGTGCTTTACTAAGTTGGACCTTCGTAACGCTTACCATCTCGTGCGCATCAGAGAGGGGACGAGTGGAAAACGGCGTTTAACACTCCGTTAGGGCATTTTGAGTACCGGGTTCTGCCGTTCGGTCTCGCCAATGCGCCAGCTGTTTTTCAGGCATTAGTTAATGATGTTCTGAGAGACATGCTGAACATCTTTGTTTTTGTCTATCTTGACGATATCCTGATTTTTCTCCGTCACTCGAGATTCATGTTCAGCACGTTCGACGTGTTCTACAGCGCCTTTTAGAGAATTGTCTCTACGTAAAGGCTGAGAAGTGCTCTTTTCATGTCTCCTCCGTTACTTTTCTCGGTTCCGTTATTTCCGCTGAAGGCATTCAGATGGATTCCGCTAAGGTCAAGCTGTCAGTGATTGGCCCGTTCCAAGGTCACGTGTCGAGTTGCAGCGCTTTTTAGGTTTCGCTAATTTCTATCGGCGTTTCATTCGTAATTTCGGTCAAGTTGCTGCCCCTCTCACAGCTCTTACTTCTGTCAAGACGTGTTTTAAGTGGTCCGGTTCCGCCCAGGGAGCTTTTGATCTTCTAAAGAACGTTTTACGTCCGCTCCTATCCTCGTTACTCCTGACGTCACTAGACAATTCATTGTCGAGGTTGGCCTTCAGAGGTAGGCGTGGGAGCCATTCTATCCCAGCGCTTCCAGTCTGACGATAAGGTTCATCCTTGCGCTTATTTTTCTCATCGCCTGTCGCCATCTGAGCGCAACTATGATGTGGGTAACCGTGAACTGCTCGCCATCCGCTTAGCCCTAGGCGAATGGCGACAGTGGTTGGAGGGGCGACCGTTCCTTTTGTCGTTTGGACAGACCATAAGAACCTTGAGTACATCCGTTCTGCCAAACGACTTAATGCCCGTCAAGCTCGTTGGGCGTTGTTTTTCGCTCGTTTCGAGTTTGTGATTTCTTACCGTCCGGGTAGCAAGAACACCAAGCCTGATGCCTTATCCCGTCTGTTTAGTTCTTCTGTGGCTTCTACTGATCCCGAGGGATTCTTCCTTATGGGCGTGTTGTCGGGTTAACAGTCTGGGGAATTGAAAGACAGGTTAAGCAAGCACTCACGCACACTGCGTCGCCGCGCGCTTGTCCTAGTAACCTCCTTTTCGTTCCTGTTTCCACTCGTCTGGCTGTTCTTCAGTGGGCTCACTCTGCCAAGTTAGCTGGTCATCCCGGTGTTCGAGGCACTCTTGCGTCTATTCGCCAGCGCTTTTGGTGGCCGACTCAGGAGCGTGACACGCGCCGTTTCGTGGCTGCTTGTTCGGACTGCGCGCAGACTAAGTCGGGTAACTCTCCTCCTGCCGGTCGTCTCAGACCGCTCCCCATTCCTTCTCGACCATGGTCTCACATCGCCTTAGACTTCATTACCGGTCTGCCTTTGTCTGCGGGGAAGACTGTGAGAGCCGCCAATAAACGCAGGATTAAGAGTCCAAGGTATTGTTGCGGCCAGAGAGTGTGGCTTTCCACTCGCAACCTTCCTCTTATGACAGCTTCTCGTAAGTTGACTCCGCGGTTCATTGGTCCGTTCCGTGTCTCCCAGGTCGTCAATCCTGTCGCTGTGCGACTGCTTCTTCCGCGACATCTTCGTCGCGTCCATCCTGTCTTCCATGTCTCCTGTGTTAAGCCCTTTCTTCGCACCCCCGTTCGTCTTCCCTCCCCCCTCCCGTCCTTGTCGAGAGCGCACCTATTTACAAGGTACATAAGATCATGGACATGCGTTCTCGGGGACGGGGTCACCAATACTTAGTGGATTGGGAGGGTTACGGTCCTGAGGAGAGGAGTTGGGTTCCGTCTCGGGGCGTGCTGGACCGTTCACTCATCGATGATTTCCTCCGTTGCCGCCAGGATTCCTCCTCGAGTGCGCCAGGAGGCGCTCGGTGAGTGGGGGGTACTGTCATGTTTGTCATTTATTATCATGTCTTGTCCCTGTGCTCCCCATTCTATTCGTTTCCCTCTGCTGGTCTTATTAGGTTCTTTCCCTCTTTCTATCCCTCTCTCTCCCCCTCCCTCTCTCACTCTCTCGCTCTCTCTTCTCTCTATCGTTCCGTTCCTGCTCCCAGCTGTTCCTATTCCCCTAATCATCATTTAGTCTTCCCACACCTGTTCCCGATCCTTTCCCCTGATTAGAGTCCCTATTTATTCCTTTGTGTTCCGTTCCTGTCCCGTCGGTTCCTTGTTTAGTATTCACCATGCTGTGATTGTGTTTCGCCCTGTCCTGTCGTGTTTTTGCCTTCATCAGATGCTGCGTGTGAGCAGGTGTCTCTGTCTACTACGGCCTGCGCCTACCCGAGCGACCTGCAGTCTGTGGCCGCTTCTCCAGTTATTCCCCTCTACAGACTAGAGGATTTCTGTTATTCCCTGTTTGGACTTAAATAAACTTGTTTCGTTAAGTCGCTTTTTGGGTCCTCTTTTCACCTGCATGACATAAACTAACAGAACTATGGTCAGAACGTGACACACAGTTACTTTACAAATGACCTTGACTAACTTGTATCCCCCAACATTGACTCAGTACCGGTACCCCCTCTATATAGCCTAATTTTTATGTACATTTATTGTGTTACTTTTTGATTGATAATATTTACTAAATACATTTGTTTTTCTTAACTCTATTTCTTGAACTGCATTGTTGGTTAGGGCTTGTAAGTAAGCATTTCAAGGTAAGGTCTACACCTGTTGTATTCGGCGTGATGTCACAAATAACATTTGATTTAATCACCCTAACTTAACACTGGGAGTGGGTGAAAATTAATGCATGAGTTGAAATTCTAAAAGAGAGAAAGAGAGAGAAAGAATAGAAACAACACCATTGCAGCCTGTATCACAGGACTGGGTTTCTGTGGTCCAGATGGGATTGTTTGTTGCTCCCTGCTGCAAGGGGTTGGAGCGGCTGTAGCTGCCTGCCCACCTGAAAGATCCATCCACCAAACACGATCCTCTGTTAACCCTCACACACTCCACTTTGTCAGCCATTCCACACACACACACACACACACACACACACACACACACACACACACACACACACACACACACACACACACACACACACACACACACACACACACACACACACACACACACACACACACACACACACACACACACACACAATCCCAAACAAGGGGGTAAAATATATAAGAATGAGAAATAACAAGAACATAAGAAAAAAATATTTTTTAAAGTGGGTAGCTTATCAAAACCGCTGTATTTGTTTGACATCTTTCTCCCAGGCCAATATACGTTTCATAGCGTACGTTCTGTTTATAATTAGGGGAACCTGACAGCTTGCCCAGGAAAATGAGCTCTCCATGGAAGGGTGGCCATGAGAACTGTATTTCCTCTCAGACTATCCACTGTTTTCCAGAAAAGGAATGAAAAAGTAGGTCTACCTGACATTAGCAATATTTATGTTTGATAAAATGGCTTATTATTATGCTGTGTATAAGACATGCCATATCTAAGATGGAGGGATGAAAGCCTATAATCTTTTAAACAGTGTCACCTCTGCCCTCTTGAGGAATCATGCATTCATCTTTTCATGCTCAGGATATATTGCATGCACCCTTTATTTGTTTGTTCAGACCCTAGTTGTAGTCTGGTCAGTCCTACACATCTGGGGTTTTGAAAATCAATCATCACTTTCCTTTCACCACCCATCCTTAGCACTTATCCATACTTATCCAGTAAATGGGAGTAGAATAACGGTTCCTGTATGTCACATCTACATATTTGATTCATTGTCCCTTGTGAAAGTGTGACGAGACGAGCAGCTGCGATTGTCATCGGCTGGAAGTCTAGTTCAGTGCTTGAGTTAACTCTCATCTATCATCGAACACCAGAAAAGTTATACTGTATATTGGGGAACATTCCACAGAACGTGTCTTTTTTCTTTGTGAAAAGTGGTGAACAGATAGTGGTATTGCAACTACATGTTACAACTGGCCAGGTATAATAAGGGCTCAGAGTTTCCCTGGTCATGGTCAGGAAAAACTCAGGGCTCTAATTGTAACTTAAGTTGGCAAGAAGCACACCATCCAGCACTATTCTTAATACTGTACATGTGAAGCCATAACAATCAAACATAATTTGAGTTTGCTAATTAAGCTAATAGAGTTTTGTACTCCTCCGTTAAAAGTTACACATAGATTAGTCTGTGTGAGTCTGAGAGGACCGTGGGTGTTTGTTGGACGTCATAGAGAAAGAACACTCCCACACAGTAGTAGGTGCGCATGGCGCTGCAGACAGAGGGTCAGAGAAATCTATACAAAAACAATCTCAAACTGCAGGAACTTTAAACATATAGGTAAGTTCTAGATAAAATCCATCAGCATTATATGAAATAAATGTTATTAGCCAAATAAGTGATATGAGAGGAGTGAT
Organism: Oncorhynchus gorbuscha; assembly: GCF_021184085.1. Taxonomy (NCBI): domain Eukaryota; kingdom Metazoa; phylum Chordata; class Actinopteri; order Salmoniformes; family Salmonidae; genus Oncorhynchus; species Oncorhynchus gorbuscha. The sequence continues at coordinate 4,305 of NW_025744407.1, read as the reverse complement.
AGGTAGAGGCATATAAAAACCCAATAGAACACAGGGTGAGGTCTGGTAACTCATCTCAGGGTTAAGTATGAGGTGTACCTCTCTATGTGTTTGTACCAAAACAGTCCTGTCCTTCCCTATTATAGTCCTCTATCAGCATCCCACAGCCCTGGGGTCACTCATAAGGGGCCACAGTGACACTCTCCTTTTGTCTGCCCCTCCCCTCTGGTCCATCCAATCAGCACAATTAGAGCTTCCACTCCTGCCACTTCTGCTGAGTGTCAGATGGCCACGGAGTGTCTGTCTGGATAACTATACTCACACTCAATGGCCGTTCCAATGGCACCCTATTCCCTATGGGCCCCTGGTCAAAAGCAGTGCACTATAAAGGGAATAGGGTAACATTTGGGAGGTACCCTCTGACACTTCTCCTCTATTCTCAGTGTTGGGCCTATAATCTCCCACTGAGTGAAGCTGAGAATGCAGGCTCTGGCTCTCCAGCATGACTTTATTCACTAGCATGAAATGGAGCTCTAAGCAATCACATATGATAAAGGAAAATCCTTAGGGATTTAAAGGGTCTTTGGTGAGAGTGTTCCACAGGATCTCTCTCAATGTGGTATTACCTATAAGGGGATAAGTGACTGCTAGACGAGCTGTGCTAATAAGATTCTATACCTACTTTGAAGTCAATATGATCACATATGCACTTCGTTTCTGGTTTGTAGCATTGATCCAACACTGCATGGTTTAAATAGATATACATCGTTGTTATACATACAGAGGAGGAATACTGAGGATTCTAGTTTCATATGAATCAGGTCATTCAAAGGTCCCACTGGATGTTTTGCCATTATTACTATATTTATTTGTACTTCATGTACAAAAGCACTAGCTCTTCATTTTTATACACAGGGCCATCTGGGGAAGTTAAGTAATGAGAGCAGAAGACACATTTATTTTATTCACTGTACCATGGAAAATAAAGATGTACTCTATTCAGGGCTGTGAAACGATAGAAAACATTTAACCAAGTTAATTGCAGGATTTGCTGTGATTAACCATGATTAAGAGTCTATAATCCAAGTAACATTTAAAACATCTGCATCAAAATCTGTCATTCTAAGCTACAGATCTCTACGTCTCAGTCCACCGAATCTGCCTATGTGACTGGCCTTCCGCATCTGAGGTGGAAGGTGGCCAACTTGGGGCCCGAACTTGGTGGCCAAACCGTGAGACATCCTGAAAATGTTTATTTTTATTTTTATTTCTCACGCCTGTAGCATCCGAACGGTTTGGTCTGCAAATTAAATGACCACTTGTGGAAACAGAACACGATGGTGTTCTTCAGCTTTGATCTATGACCCCCACTGTCACGGGACTCATCTGAAGGTAACCCATATAAAATTAATGGAAGCATGGAGTGCAGTTTTGTGCCAACAAAAATGAGGGGTTAAATGTGTGTCCAAAACTACAATATATTACTGAGCTTTCTTTAGATCTCCTAAATATAGGACAGGCACTTCAAAACCTTATTATTACTATTGACTGTCTTTTTAACTGACTTTTTCTATGGCCAGCTGTTTTTCAGGGCATTAGTTAATGATGTTCTGAGAGACATGCTGAACATCTTTTGTTTTTGTCTATCTTGACGATATCCTGATTTTTTCTCCGTCACTCGAGATTCATGTTCAGCACGTTCGACGTGTTCTACAGCGCCTTTTAGAGAATTGTCTCTACGTAAAGGCTGAGAAGTGCTCTTTCATGTCTCCTCCGTTACTTTTCTCGGTTCCTCGTTATTCCGCTGAAGGCATTCAGATGGGATTCCGCTAAGGTCCAAGCTGTCAGTGATTGGCCCGCTCTAAGGCTCACGTGTCGAGTTGCAGCGCTTTTTAGGTTTCGCTAATTTTATCGGCGTTTCATTCGTAATTTCGGGCCGTTGCTGCCTCCCTCACAGCTCTTACTTCTGTCAAGACGTGTTTTAAGTGGTCCGGTTCCGCCAGGGAGCTTTTGATCTTCTAAAAGAACGCTTTACGTCTGCTCCTATCCTCGTTACTCCTGACGCCACTAGACAATTCATTGTCGAGGGGTTGACGCTTCAGAGGTAGCGTGGGAGCCATTTATCCCAGCCTCCAGTCTGACGATAAGTTCATCTCTTGGCGCTATTTTTCTCATCGCCTGTCGCCATCTGGAGCGCAACTATGATGTGGGTAACCGCAAACTGCCTCGCCATCCGCTTAGCCCTAGGCGAATGGGCGACAGTGGTTGGAGGGGGCGACCGTTCCTTTGGTCGCTTGGACAGACCATTTACATTTAAGAACAGACTTGAGCGACTACAAATTGGCATTCACCTTATGACATCCAGTGCCAAACAAACCATAAGAACCTTGAGTATCCGCCCGGCCCGCCAAGCCGGGCGTTGTTTTTCGCCGTTTGAGTTTGTGATTTCTTACCGTCCGGCAGTAAGAACACCAAGCCTGGGATGCCTTATCCCCGCCTGTTTAGTTCTTCTGTGGCTTCTACTGATCCCGAGGATTCTTCCTTATGGGCGTGTTGTCGGGTTAACAGTCTGGGAATTGAAAGACAGGTTAAGCAAGCACTCACGCACACTGCGCGCCGCGCGCTTGTCCTAGTAACTCCTTTCGCTCCTGCTTCACCGTCTGGCTGTTCCTTCAGTGGGCCACTTGCCAAGTTAGTTGGTCATCCCGGTGTTCGAGGCACCTTGCGCTCTATTCGCCAGCTTTTGGTGGCCGACTCAGGAGCGTGACACGCGCCGTTTCGTGGCTGCTTGTCTCGGGACTGCGCGCAGACTAAGTCGGGTAACTCTCCTCCCCGCCGGGTCGTCTCAGACCGCTCCCCATTCCTTCTCGACCATGGTCTCACATCGCCCTAGACTTCATTACCGGTCTGCCTTTGTCTGCGGGAAGACTGTGATTCTTACGGTTGTCGATAGGTTCTCTAAGGCGGCACATTTCATTCCCCTCGCTAAACTTCCTTCCGCTAAGGAGACGGCACAAATCATTATCGAGAATGTATTCAGAATTCATGGCCTCCCCGTTAGACGCCGTTTCAGACAGAGGCCCGCAATTCACGTCACAGTTTTGGAGGGAGTTCTGTCGTTGATTGGTGCGTCCACAAATCTCTCTTCCGGTTTCATCCCCAGTCTAACGGCCAAGCGAGAGGGCCAATCAGACGATTGGTCGCATACTACGCAGCCTTTCTTTCAGAAACCCTGCGTCTGGGCAGAACAGCTCCCTGGGCAGAATCGCTCACAATTCGCTTCCTTCGTCTGCTACCGGGTTATCTCCGTTTCCAGAGTAGTCTGGGTTTACCAGCCTCCTCTGTTCTCATCCCAGCTTGCCGAGTCCAGCGTTCCCTCCGCTCAAGCGTTTGTCCAACGTTGTGAGCGCACCTGGAGAGGGGTGGTCTGCACTTTGCCGTTACAGGGCACAGACTGTGAGCCGCCAATAAGCGCAGGATTAAGAGTCCAAGGTATTGTTGCGGCCAGAGAGTGTGGCTTTCCACTCGCAGCCTTCCTCTTACGACAGCTTCGTAAGTTGACTCCGCGGTTCATTGGTCCGTTCCGTGTCTCCCAGGTCGTCAATCCTGTCGCTGTGCGACTGCTGGCTTCCGACATCTTCGTCGCGTCCATCCTGTCTTCCATGTCTCCTGTGTCAAGCCCTTTCTTCGCACTCCCGTTGTCTTCCTCCCCCTCCCGTCCTTGTCGAGCGCACCTATTTACAAGGTACATAAGATCATGGACATGCGTTCTCGGGGACGGGGTCACCAATACTTAGTGGATTGGGAGGTTGCGGTCCTGAGAGAGGGAGTTGGGTTCCGTCTCGGGACGTGCTGGACCGTTCACTCATTGATGATTTCCTCCATTGCCGCCAGGATTCCTCCTCGAGTGCGCCAGGAGGCGCTCGGTGAGTGGGGGTACTGTCATGTTTGTCATTGATTATCATGCCTTGTCCCTGTTCTTCTCCTTCTATTCGTTTCCCTCTGCTGGTCTTATTAGGTTCTTTCCCTCTTTCTATCCCTCTCTCTCCCCTCCCTCTCTCACTCTCCCGCTCTCTCTTCTCTCTATCGTTCCGTTCCTGCTCCCAGCTGTTCCTATTCCCCTAATCAATCATTTAGTCTTCCCACACCTGTTCCCGATCCTTTTCCTGATTAGAGTCCTATTTCTCTCCTTGTTATTCGTTTCTGCCCCTGTCGGTTCCTTGTCTAAAATTCACCGTGCTGTGTTTGTGTATCGCCCTGTCGTGTCGTGTTTTCCTCAGATGCTGCGTGGTGAGCAGGTGTCTGAGTCTGTTTGGTTCAAGTGCC
>NW_025744406.1:7500-11074 GCF_021184085.1 Oncorhynchus gorbuscha | reverse complement strand
AGCTGACTCTACTACACAGTATATCTATCTGCCTTGTTTACAGAAGGCAGTAGGAGGTGACGCTAGCCAGCTGACTCTACTACACAGTATATATGCCCTGTTTACAGAAGGCAGTAGGAGGCAACGCTAGCCAGCTGACTCTACTACACAGTATATCTGCCCTGTTTACAGAAGGCAGTAGGAGGTGACGCTAGCCAGCTGACTCTACTACACAGTATATCTGCCCTGTTTACAGAAGGCAGTAGGAGGTGACGCTAGCCAGCTGACTCTACTACACAGTATATCTGCCCTGTTTACAGAAGGCAGTAGATGGTGATGCTAGCCAGCTGAATCTACTACACAGTATATCTGCCCTGTTTACAGAAGGCAGTAGGAGGTGACGCTAGCCAGCTGACTCTACTACACAGTATATCTGCCCTGTTTACAGAAGGCAGTAGGAGGTGACGCTAGCCAGCTGACTCTACTACACAGTATATCTGCCCTGTTTACAGAAGGCAGTAGGAGGCGATGCTAGCCAGCTGACTACTGTACGCAGGGCAGATATACTGTGTAGAAGGCAGTAGGAGGTAATGCTAGCCAGCTGGCTCTACTGTACGCAGGGCAGATATACTGTGTAGAAGGCAGTAGGAGGTGATGCTGGCTCTACTGTACGCAGGGCAGATATACTGTGTAGAAGGCAGTAGGAGGTGATGCTGGCTCTACTGTACGCAGGGCAGATATACTGTGTAGAAGGCAGTAGGAGGTGATGCTGGCTCTACTGTACGCAGGGCAGATATACTGTGTAGAAGGCAGTAGGAGGTGATGCTGGCTCTACTGTACGCAGGGCAGATATACTGTGTAGAAGGCAGTAGGAGGTGATGCTGGCTCTACTGTACGCAGGGCAGATATACTGTGTAGAAGGCAGTAGGAGGTAATGCTAGCCAGCTGGCTCTACTGTACGCAGGGCAGATATACTGTGTAGAAGGCAGTAGGAGGTAATGCTAGCCAGCTGGCTCTACTGTACGCAGGGCAGATATACTCTGTAGAAGGCAGTAGAAGGTAATGCTAGCCAGCTGGCTCTACTGTACGCAGGGCAGCTATACTGTGTAGAAGGCAGTAGGAGGTAATGCTAGCCAGCTGGCTCTACTGTACGCAGGGCAGATATACTGTGTAGAAGGCAGTAGGAGGTAATGCTAGCCAGCTGGCTCTACTGTAAGCAGGGCAGATATACTGTGTAGAAGGCAGTAGGAGGTGATTTAGCCAGCTGACTCTATTGATATATATTCTGCCCTGTTTACAGTTGCTATAGGAGGTGACGCTGCACCAGCGATTCCCACTACGCAGCATATCTGCCCTGTTTACAGAAGGCAGTAGGAGGCAGATTTTCAGCTAGCTGATTTAGCTATATTGTATATCTGCCCTGTTTACAGAAGGCAGTAGGAGGTGACGCTAGCCAGCTGGACTTATTTCACGCAGTATCTGCCCTGTTTACAGAAGGCAGCAGGAGGTGATGCTAGCCAGCTGACTCTACCACACAGCATATCTGCCCCCACATAGAAGGCAGTAGGAGGCAATGCTAGCCAGCTGACTCTACTGTAAACAGGGCAGCTATATACTGTGTAGAAGGCAGTAGGAGGTGACGCTTAGCCAGCTGACTCTACTACGCAGGAGCAGATATACTGTGTACAGAAGGCAGTGAGGAGGTAATGCTGGCTCTAGCCAGCTGACTTCTGTGTAGAAGGACAGTATAATGCTGGCTCTACTGTTTACTGTGTAGAAGGCAGTAGGAGAGTAATGCTAGCCAGCTGGCTCTACTGTAAACAGGGCAGATATACTGTAGAAGAAGGCAGTAGGAGGTGATGCTGTCCAGCTGCTTCTCAGCAGGGCAGATATACTGTGTAGAAGGCAGTAGGAGGTAATGCTAGCCAGCTGACTTTTACTGTGCATGGGCAGATATACTGTGTAGAAGGCAGTAGGAGGTAATGCTAGCCAGCTGGCTCTACTGTAAACAGGGGCAGATATACTGTCTAGAAGGCAGTAGGAGGTAATGCTGTGCTCTACTGTACGCAGGGCAGATATACTGTTTGATGAAGGCAGTAGGAGGTAATGCTGTCTCTACTGTAAAACAGGGCAGATATGTACAAGGCAGTAGGAAGGTAATGCTGGCTCTACTGTAAACAGGGCAGATATACTGTGTAGAAGGCAGTAGGAGGTAATGCTGGCTCTACTGTAAACAGGGCAGATATACTGTGTAGAAGGCAGTAGGAGGTGATGCTGTCTCTACTGTAAACAGGGCAGATATACTGTGTAGAAGGCAGTAGGAGGTAATGCTGTCTCTACTGTAAACAGGGCAGATATACTGTGTAGAAGGCAGTAGGAGGTAATGCTGTCTCTACTGTAAACAGGGCAGATATACTGTGTAGAAGGCAGTAGGAACATAATGCTGTCTCTACTGTAAACAGGGCAGATATACTGTGTAGAAGGCAGTAGGAGGTAATGCTGTCTCTACTGTAAACAGGGCAGATATACTGTGTAGAAGGAAGTAGGAGGTAATGCTGTCTCTACTGTAAACAGGGCAGATATACAGTGTAGAAGCAACAGGAGGTAATGCTGTCTCTACTGTAAACAGGGCAGATATACTGTGAAAGGCAGTAGGAGGTAATGCTGGCTCTACTGTTAATCATGCTTGAATATATTTGTGTAGAAGGCAGTAGGAGGTAATGCGACTTTCTATGTGTAGAAGGCTTAGGAGGTAATGCTGTCTCTACTGTAAACAGGCAGATATACTGTGTATCTGGCAGTAGGAGGTAATCGCTGTCTCTTTACTGTAAACTCCAGGGGCAGATATACTGTGTAGAAGGCAGTAGGAGGTAATGCTGTCCTACTGTAAACAGGGCAGATATACTGTGTAGAAGGCAGGTAGGAGGTAATGCTGTCTCTACTGTAAACAGGGCAGATATACTGTGTAGAAGGCTGAGGTAATGCTGTCTCTACTGTCAGGGCAGATATACAGTGTAGAAGGAAGTAGGAGGTAATGCTGTCTCTAATGTCAGGGCAGATATACAGTGTAGAAGGCTGTCTCTGGTAATGCTGTCTCTACTGTAAACAGGGCAGATATACTGTGTAGAGAAGGCAGTCTGGTAATGCTGTCTCTACTGTAAACAGGGTTAGATATACTGTGTAGAAGGCAGTAGGAGGTAATGCTGTCTCTACTGTAAACAGGGCAGATATACTGTGTAGAAGGCAGTAGGAGGGTAATGCTGGCTCTCTGCAAACAGGGCAGATATACTGTCTAGAAGGCAATAGTCTAATGCTGTCTCTACTGTCTAAACAGGGCAGATATACTGTGTGAAGGAAGTAGGAGGTAATGGTCTCTACTGTCTCAGGGCAGATATACAGTGTAGAAGGAAGTAGGAGGTAATGCTGTCTCTAATGTAAACAGGGCAGATATACAGTGTAGAAGGAAGTAGGAGGTAATGTCTGTCTCTACTGTAAACAGGGCAGATATACTGTGTAGAAGGCAGTAGGAGGTAATGCTGTCTCTACTGTACGCAGGGCAGATATACTGTGTAGAAGGCAGTAGGAGGTAATGCTG
>NW_025744405.1:0-11076 GCF_021184085.1 Oncorhynchus gorbuscha | reverse complement strand
AGTGGTCACCAAACTACGGCCCGCGGGCCGGATACGGCCCGTCAGCACATTTGGCCCGGCCCTCTGAACAATACCAGAGACGCTATCGAATTTTTTTCCTATTTGGCCTCCAAAAAAAAATCCTAGGCCCGGCCCTGTCAAAGAGAGAACGGAATAATGGCGAAAAGGTTAGGTAAGAGAAAATTTGATTCAGAATGCAGGGTATTTAACCTGCAGTGGACAAACGATTATTTTTTTGTTCAATGCAAAGAAAAGGCTGTTTGTCTCATCTGTCAAGAGACGGTGGCGGTATTCAAAGAATACAATCTTCGCCGACACTATGAATCCCGTCACAAAGACAAGTACGATAGCTTGCAAGGCCAAATACGAGCAGACAAACTCTCAAAGCTAAAAAGTGGACTACTATCTCAGCAGAATACATTTGTACGCCAAGCTCAGCTGAACCAGGCATCCGTTCGGGCCAGCTTTCGGGTTGCTAAACTGATAGCAAGAAGCGGTAAGCCTTTCACTGACGGAGAGTTTGTTAAGAAATGTATGGATGCTGTCGCGGAGGAGGTGTGTCCCGAGAAGAAAGATGCATTTAATGCCGTAAGTCTGTCGGCGAGTACAATCACCAGACGCGTTGAAGAAATCGGGAGTAATGTATATGCCCAGCTGCAGCAGAAGACGAAAGAATTTGACTTTTTTTCATTAGCACTTGATGAGAGCACGGACGTGCAAGACACAGCGCAACTGCTCATTTTTATTCGTGGAGTTAGCGCAAACTTTGAGATATGCGAGGAGCTGGCAGCCCTCCAAAGTCTCAAAGGGACTACAACGGGAGAGGATATTTTTGACAAAGTGTGCCAAACCATGGAGAAGTTGGACCTGGACTGGTCAAAGCTAGCTAGCATCACGACTGACGGGGCTCCTAGCATGGTGGGCGAAACTCGCGGTCTAATAGGACGCATGAACCGGGAGTTGGAAAAAAGGGGTCTCACCGCCCCGCTACGAGTCCACTGCCTAATTCACTAGCAAGCACTGTGCTGCAAAGTGTTGACGTGGGATTCTGTAATGAAGGTTGTGGTGTCGTGCATAAACTTCATCAGAGCAAAGGGACTTAAACACAGGCAGTTCCAAGAATTCCTGTCTGAACTGGAGTCTACGCACGGAGATGTGCTGTACTACACAGAGGTCCGATGGCTGAGCCGGGGCAGAGTTTTGAGGCGTTTTTACGAGCTGCTACCCGAAATTAACGCATTTCTTCATTTAAAAGACAAAACGGTCCCAGAGCTGATCGACCCAGAATGGAAATGGCACCTCGCATTTTTAACAGACGTGACAGAAATACTTAACAGCCTTAACTTGCAGCTACAAGGCGGGGGAAACTCATTTGCGACATGTATTCACACATAAAAGCATTTGAGGTGAAATTAGCGCTGCTTTTGGAACAAGTGAAAAAGCGCAACTTCGTCCATCTTCCTGCTACCCAAAACCTGTCGACTGAGAACCCAGCGGTCCCGTTCCCAGCTGAAAAGTGCGTGGAAGCACTGGAAATGCTGAAGGCGGAGTTCGGTGTGCGATTCAGTGAAAGAAATCCGTCTTTTTCAGAACCCCTTTGTTGCCGACATTGATGAAGCCCAGCCTTCATATCAGTTTGAGTTGGCTGTTACAGAACTGTGATGTTCTGAAAGACGCATTCAAGCCCAACAGTCTCATTGACTTCTATGCCGCCCTCCCAAACGACACATATCCAAACATCAAAAAACACGCAATGAAAATGTCCACAGTTTTTGGCAGCACGTATATCTGCGAGAAAACCTTTTCTCGCATGAAACTGCTGAAAACCCCGATGAGATCAAGATTGACAGATGAACATTTGCATCAGTGCTTGAGACTGGCTGTAACTAGAATGGAACCTGATATTCAACTTCTCACCAGCCAGATGCAGGCCCACAGTTCACACTGATGAACATACATAGGTAAGCTCACTTTTCTGACTTGAATGAGTCATTCTGAGCATAAACAAATATAATCATAATAAAATCTACTGGGATAAAATCCATCTTTACAACCATACTGGTAGTGAAATGTATTGTGCGGTGTAGGTGCTGTATCACTTAGTTCAGTTTCTCAACCTGCTTCTTTTGTGGTTTTCACAGGGAAGTTGATGAGAGAGAGCTGCAAACAGCGGTGTCTACAAGCCTACTGGAACCTACAAAAGGATTATAAGGAAGGAACACAAGAAATTTAAGAGACTGCTCATATGTGTCAGAGAGATTCTGCTCTGACAACTGAGCTGAACTTTTATCTGTTAAGATTGTGCATGGCACGACAGAAAGTTAATGTTCCATGGCTTTTTTTCTATGAAGAACCCAGAGAGAGTTATTTAGTTATTATTTATTTCCTGTTTTTTTCTGTGAAGAACTCAGAGAGGGTTATTTAGTTATTATTTATTTCATTAATAGTGTTATTATTTGTTTCCTGACTTTTTTTCTGTAAAGAACCTGGAAAGGGTTATTTGGTTATGTGTGGCTTTCTGGAAAACAATACATTTTTTAAGCTCCCCTACGATCGTCACACTTTTTCTGTTACAAACTGACACCGGCCCCCATCAGAGAAGGGAAAAGTTATGTGGCCCTCACAGGAAAAAGTTTGGGGACCCCTGCTCTAAAGCTTTATGAAACAGTTTAAAGTCCAAAGCTTTATGAAACAGACACTCTAAAGCTTTATGAAACAGTTTAAAGTCCATAGCTTTATGAAACAGTTAGACTTTCCAAAGCTTTATTTGCATATTGATATTTCAATGCTTTATGACACTCAAGCCTCATCTGACATATGAAACAGTTTGCCACTACCACTGCCCCTGTACCACTGTAGTTTCACACTACTAATGATCCTAACACCTCTGGAAGATTAACCACTTCCATGCCAGTCAGAAGAATTTAAGGGCTCTATTAAAAACAGATTTGCTGAAGTGTTCTTCAGCTTACAAGCCTCCCCCTTTTTCCTCTAAACATAAGGATGGTGATTATGGCCAAAAAGTTATATTTTTGTTTCATCAGACCAAATCAAATCAAATGTATTTATAAAGCCCTCTCGTACATCAGCTGATATCGCAAAGTGCTGTACAGAAACCCAGCCTATAACCCCAAACAGAAAGCAATGCAGGTGTAAAAGCACGACCAGAGGACATTTCTCCAAAAAGTATGATCTTTGTCCCCATGTGTAGTTGCAAACCGTAGTCTGGCTTTTATGGCGGTTTTGGAGTAGTGGCTTCTTCCTTGCTGAGCGGCCTTTCAGGTTATATCGATTTAGGACTCGTTTTACTGTGGATATAGATAATTTTGTACCTGTTTCCTTCAGCATTTGTTGCTGTTGTTACTGTTGTTCTGGGATTGATTCGCACTTTTCACACCAAAGTACGTTCATCTCTAGGAGACAGAACGCGTCTCCTTCCTGAGCAGTATGATGGCTGCGTGGTCCCATGGTGTTTATACTTACGTACTATTGTTTGTACAGGTGAACGTGGTACCTTCAGACATTTGGAAATTGCTCCCAAGGATGAACCAGACTTGTGGAGGTCCATCATTATTTTTCTGAGGTCTTGGTTGATTTCTTTTGATTTTCCTATGATGTCAAGGAAAGAGGCACTGAGTTTGAAGGTAGGCCTTGAAATGCATCCACAGGTACACCTCCAATTGACTCAAATGATGTCAATTAGCCTATCAGAAGCTTCCAAAGCCATGACAACATTTTCTGGAATTTTCCAAGCTGTTTAAAGGCACAGTCAACTTAGTGCATGTAAACTTCTGACCCACTGGAATTGTGATGCAGTGAATTATAAGTGAAATAATCTGTATGTAAACAATTGTTTGAAAAATTGCTTGTGTCATGCACAAAGTAGATGTCCTATCCAATTGGCAAAACTATAGTTTGTTAACAAGAAATTTGTGGAGTGGTTGAAAGCTGAGTTTTAGTGACTCCAACCTAAGTGTATGTAAACTTGGATACAACATCTGGATGCCAGGAATCTTGGTCACAGTGATGTACTGGGCCTTACGAACTGCCCTCTGTAGCACCTTACGGTCAGATGCCGAGCAGTTGCCATTACAGGCGTTGAAGTAACCGGTCAGGATGCTTCGATGGTGCAGCTGTAGAACCTTTTGATGATCTGAGGACCCATGCCAAATCTTTTTAGTTTCCTGAGGGGGAATAGGCGTTGTCTTGCCCTCTTTACGACTGTCTTGGTGTGTTGAACACATGATAGTTTGTTGGTGATGTGGACACCAAGAAACTTGAAGCTCTCAACCTCCTCCACTACAGCCCCATTGATGAGAATGGGGGCGTGCTCGGTCCCCCTTTTTTATAGTCCACAACCATTTCCTTTGCCTTGTTGTTATCCTGGCACCACAATGCCAGGTCTCTGACCTCGTCCCTATAAGCTGTCTCATCATTGTCGGTGGTCAGGCCTACAACTGTTGTGTCATCTGCAAATTTAATGATGGTGTTGGAGTTGTGCTTGGCTGTGCAGTCATGGGTGAACAGGGAGTACAGTAGGGGACTGAGCACGCACCCCTGAGGTGCCCCTGTGTTGAGGATCAGCGGGGCAGATGTGTTGTTACCTACTCTTACCACCTGGGGGCAGACCGTCAGGAAGTCCATGATTGCAGTTGCAGAGGGAGGTGTTTAGTCCCAGGATCCTTAGCTTAGTGATGAGCTTTGAGGGCACTATGGTGTTGAACGCTGAGCTGTAGTCAATGAATAGCATTCTCACATAGGTGTTCCTTTTGTCCAGGTGGGAAAGGGCAGTGTGGAGTGCAATAGAGATTGCATCATCAGATTGGATCTGTTGGGGCGGTATGCAAATTGGAGTGGGTCTAGTGTTTCTGGGATAATGGTGTTGATGTGAGCCATGACCAGCCTTTCAAAGCACTTCATGTCTACAGACTTGAGTGCTACTGGTCAGTAGTCATTTAGGCAGGTTACCTTGGTGTTCTTGGGCACAGGGACTATGGTGGTCTGCTTGAAACATGTTGGTATTACAGACTCTGTCAGGGACAGATTGAAAATGTCACTTGCCAGTTGGTCAGCTAATGCTCGGAGTACACGTCCTGGTAATTCGTCTGACCACGCGGCCTTGTGAATGTTGACATGTATAATAGTTAGAGTCCTGCTCCTTGAAAGCGGCAGCTCTAACCTTTAGTTAGTGGGGTTTATACACACATCTAAAATAATGTGTCAGCCTACATAGAGGGGTTTTACACACATCTACAATAATGTGTCAGCCTACATAGAGGGTTTATACACACATCTACAATCATGTATTAGCTGACATAGAGGGGTTTATACAGACATCTACAATAATGTGTCAGCCTACATAGAGGGTTTATACACACATATAAAATCATGTATTAGCCTACATAGAGGGGTTTATACACACATATAAAATCATGTATTAGCCTACATAGAGGGGTTTATACACACATATAAAATCATGTATTAGCCTACATAGAGGGGTTTCCGGTTCCGGTTGGAGCGAGTGGTTGGAGCGAGTGGTCGCATCTGCACGTCGCTCCAACGGGTAGTATAACTTTTTCATTATATTTCATTATATCACAACGGTTTGATTTGTCTTGATTTGTCTTATCTTAGCAATTTCTTCTCAGCTAGCTACATAGCCGTCTTTGTATCAAAAGATAATTGCGTAATTATCGTATTTCGCCGTCCTAACGTAGTCTTCACTAGTCTTCACTAGCCAGCTAGCTAACGTCCACTGATTAGCTGCACTGGAGAAACTGTTACACTCAACTGAACGACTTGATTAGTTTAGTGTCAGCTAGCTACATAGCTGTCTTTGCTGTCTTCGTATCATCGTATCATCGTATCCAAGATAATTGTGTTGTTTAGGTTTAGAGTGTGTAGTCTTAGAGTGATTATCTTAATTTACCGAGGTTAGCTAGCCAGCTATTTGTCGTCCTTAACGTAGGTGACTCTGCTAGCTAGCCAACAGCTAGCCAACGCTAGCCAACGTCTTCTGTATAGAACTCAACTACCCGGTCGCATTCACAGGTTGTATCACATTTTCACTTCATTTTCATTACAGTACAACGGTTTGATTTGTTTGATCGTAGCTAGCTACTTAGCTAGCTACATAGCCGTCTTTGTATCAAAGATAATTGTGTAGTCTAGAGCGATTTTCTAGGTTCGCTAGCCATCTATTGTCGTTCTTTTAACGCAACGTAACGTAAACAACACTGCTAGCTAGCCTGCTAGCCCCGAATAGCAACACTGCAGAAACTATTACACTCAACGGAACGACTTGATTAGTGTAGTGTCAACAACGCACCCACTGCCAGCTGGCCTACTTCAGCAGTACTGTATCATTTTAATCATTTTAGTCAATAAGATTCTTGCTACGTAGCTTAACTTTCTGAACATTCGAGACGTGTAGTCCACTTGTCATTCCAATCTCCTTTGCATTAGCGTAGCCTCTTCTGTAGCCTGTCAACTATGTGTCGGTTTATCCCTGTTCTCTCCTCTCTGCACAGACCATACAAACGCTCCTCACCGCGTGGCCGCGGCCACCCTACTCTGGTGGTCCCAGCGCGCACGACCCACGTGGAGTTCCAGGTCTCCGGTAGCCTCTGGAACTGCCAATCTGCGGTCAACAAGGCAGAGTTCATCTCAGCCCATGCCTCCCTCCAGTCCCTCGACTTCTTGGCCCTGACGGAAACATGGATCACCACAGACAACACTGCTACTCCTACTGCTCTCTCTTCGTCCGCCCACGTGTTCTCGCACACCCCGAGAGCGTCTGGTCAGCGGGGTGGTGGCACCGGGATCCTCATCTCTCCCAAGTGGTCATTCTCTCTTTCTCCCCTTACCCATCTGTCTATCGCCTCCTTTGAATTCCATGCTGTCACAGTCACTAGCCCTTTCAAGCTTAACATCCTTATCATTTATCGCCCTCCAGGTTCCCTCGGAGAGTTCATCAATGAGCTTGATGCCTTGATAAGCTCCTTTCCTGAGGACGGCTCACCTCTCACAGTTCTGGGCGACTTTAACCTCCCCACGTCTACCTTTGACTCTTTCCTCTCTGCCTCCTTCTTTCCACTCCTCTCCTCTTTTGACCTCACCCTCTCACCTTCCCCCCTACTCACAAGGCAGGCAATACGCTCGACCTCATCTTTACTAGATGCTGTTCTTCCACTAACCTCATTGCAACTCCCCTCCAAGTCTCCGACCACTGCCTTGTATCCTTTTCCCTCTCGCTCTCATCCAACACCTCCCACACTGCCCCTACTCGGATGGTATCGCGCCGTCCCAACCTTCGCTCTCTCTCCCCGCTACTCTCTCCTCTTCCATCCTATCATCTCTTCCCTCCGCTCAAACCTTCTCCCACCTATCTCCCGATTCTGCCTCCTCAACCCTCCTCTCCTCCCTCTCTGCATCCCTTGACTCTCTATGTCCCCTATCCTCCAGGCCGGCTCGGTCCTCCCCTCCCGCTCCGTGGCTCGATGACTCATTGCGAGCTCACAGAACAGGGCTCCGGGCAGCCGAGCGGAAATGGAGGAAAACTTCGCCTCCCTGCGGACCTGGCATCCTTTCACTCCCTCCTCTCTACATTTTCCTCCTCTGTCTCTGCTGCTAAAGCCACTTTCTACCACGCTAAATTCCAAGCTTCTGCCTCTAACCCTAGGAAGCTCTTTGCCACCTTCTCCTCCCTCCTGAATCCTCCGCCCCCTCCCCCCTCCTCCCTCTCTGCAGATGACTTCGTCAACCATTTTGAAAAGAAGGTCGACGACATCCGATCCTCGTTTGCTAAGTCAAACGACACCGCTGGTTCTGCTCACACTGCCCTACCCTATGCTCTGACCTCTTTCTCCCTCTCTCTCCAGATGAAATCTCGCGTCTTGTGACGGCCGGCCGCCCAACAACCTGCCCGCTTGACCCTATCCCCTCCTCTCTTCTCCAGACCATTTCCGGAGACCTTCTCCCTTACCTCACCTCGCTCATCAACTCATCCCTGACCGTTGGCTACGTCCCTTCCGTCTTCAAGAGAGCGAGAGTTGCACCCCTTCTGAAAAAACCTACACTCGATCCCTCCGATGTCAACAATTACAGACCAGTATCCCTTCTTTCTTTTCTCTCCAAAACTCTTGAACGTGCCGTCCTTGGCCAGCTCTCCCGCTATCTCTCTCTGAATGACCTTCTTGATCCAAATCAGTCAGGTTTCAAGACTAGTCATTCAACTGAGACTGCTCTCCTCTGTATCACGGAGGCGCTCCGCACTGCTAAAGCTAACTCTCTCTCCTCTGCTCTCATCCTTCTAGATCTATCGGCTGCCTTCGATACTGTGAACCATCAGATCCTCCTCTCCACCCTCTCCGAGTTGGGCATCTCCGGCGCGGCCCACGCTTGGATTGCGTCCTACCTGACAGGTCGCTCCTACCAGGTGGCGTGGCGAGAATCTGTCTCCTCACCACGCGCTCTCACCACTGGTGTCCCCCAGGGCTCTGTTCTTGGCCCTCTCCTATTCTCGCTATACACCAAGTCACTTGGCTCTGTCATAACCTCACATGGTCTCTCTTATCATTGCTATGCAGACGACACACAATTAATCTTCTCCTTTCCCCCTTCTGATGACCAGGTGGCGAATCGCATCTCTGCATGTCTGGCAGACATATCAGTGTGGATGACGGATCACCACCTCAAGCTGAACCTCGGCAAGACGGAGCTGCTCTTCCTCCCGGGGAAGGACTGCCCGTTCCATGATCTCGCCATCACGGTTGACAACTCCACTGTGTCCTCCTCCCAGAGCGCCAAGAACCTTGGTGTGATCCTGGACAACACCCTGTCGTTCTCAACTAACATCAAGGCGGTGGCCCGTTCCTGTAGGTTCATGCTCTACAACATCCGCAGAGTACGACCCTGCCTCACACAGGAAGCGGCGCAGGTCCTAATCCAGGCACTTGTCATCTCCCGTCTGGATTACTGCAACTCGCTGTTGGCTGGGCTCCCTGCCTGTGCCATTAAACCCCTTCAACTCATCCAGAACGCCGCAGCCCGTCTGGTGTTCAACCTTCCCAAGTTCTCTCACGTCACCCCGCTCCTCCGTTCTCTCCACTGGCTTCCAGTTGAAGCTCGCATCCGCTACAAGACCATGGTGCTTGCCTACGGAGCTGTGAGGGGAACGGCACCTCAGTACCTCCAGGCTCTGATCAGGCCCTACACCCAAACAAGGGCACTGCGTTCATCCACCTCTGGCCTGCTCGCCTCCCTACCACTGAGGAAGTACAGCTCCCGCTCAGCCCAGTCAAAACTGTTCGCTGCCCTGGCCCCCCAATGGTGGAACAAACTCCCTCACGACGCCAGGACAGCGGAGTCAATCACCACCTTCCGGAGACACCTGAAACCCCACCTCTTTAAGGAATACCTAGGATAGGTTAAGTAATCCCTCTCACCCCACCCCCTAAGTTTTAGATGCACTATTGTTAAGTGACTGTCCCACTGGATGTCATAAGGTGAATGCATCAATTTGTAAGTCGCTCTGGATAAGAGCGTCTGCTAAATGACTTAAAATGTAAAAATGTAAATGTTTATACACACATATAAAATCATGTATTAGCCTACATAGAGGGGTTTATACACACATATAAAATCATGTATTAGCCTACATAGAGGGGTTTATACACACATCTAAAAATAATGTATTAGCTGACATAAAGGGCTTTTTACACACATCTAATAGCCCAACCTGCACATACTGAAACTAATACTTTGGCGCACGTTTTTAAGGGCACCTCAGATATTGCCACTCCTCCCACTTCAGCAGCAGATAAGACAGATAAGACAGATAAAACATCAATCCCGGCACTAGGGTTTGGAAATATAAGAGACCCGGTTTTGCCTTAGACAATTGCTCTGGCATAAGGCCAGACAAAAATGGAGCTCTAAAGCTCTATGACACAGTTTGTAAATACAAGGCTTTATGAAACAGTTTGACACTCTAAAGCTCTATGTCACAGTTTGTAAATACAAGGCTTTATGAAACAGTTTGACACTCTAAAGCTCTATGTCACAGTTTGTAACTACAAGGCTTTATGAAACAGTTTGACACTCTAAAGCTCTATGTCACAGTTTGTAACTACAAGGCTTTATGAAACAGTTTGACACTCTAAAGCTCTATGTCACAGTTTGTAACTACAAGGCTTTATGAAACAGTTTGACACTCTAAAGCTCTATGTCACAGTTTGTAACTACAAGGCTTTATGAAACAGTTTGACACTCTAAAGCTCTATGTCACAGTTTTGTAACTACAAGGCTTTATGAAACAGTTTGACACTCTAAAGCTCTATGTCACAGTTTGTAACTACAAGGCTTTATGAAACAGTTTGACACTCTAAAGCTCTATGTCACAGTTTGTAACTACAAGGCTTTATGAAACAGTTTGACACTCTAAAGCTCTATGTCACAGTTTGTAACTACAAGGCTTTATGAAACAGTTTGACACTCTAAAGCTCTATGTCCACAGTTTGTAACTACAAGGCTTTATGAAACAGTTTGACACCTCTAAAGCTCTATGTCACAGTTTGTAACTACAAGGCTTTATGAAACAGTTTGACACTCTAAAGCTCTATGTCACAGTTTGTAACTACAAGGCTTTATGAAACAGTTTGACACTCTAAAGCTCTATGTCACAGTTTGTAACTACAAGGCTTTATGAAACAGTTTGACACTCTAAAGCTCTATGTCACAGTTTGTAACTACAAGGCTTTATGAAACAGTTTGACACTCTAAAGCTCTATGTCACAGTTTGTAACTACAAGGCTTTATGAAACAGTTTGACACTCTAAAGCTCTATGTCACAGTTTGTAACTACAAGGCTTTATGAAACAGTTTGACACTCTAAAGCTCTATGTCACAGTTTGTAACTACAAGGCTTTATGAAACAGTTTGACACTCTAAAGCTCTATGTCACAGTTTGTAACTACAGAGGCTTTATGAAACAGTTTGACACTCTAAAGCTCTATGACACAGTTTGTAACTACAAGGCTTTATGAAACAGTTTGACACTCTAAAGCTCTATGACAC
>NW_025744404.1:0-11079 GCF_021184085.1 Oncorhynchus gorbuscha | reverse complement strand
ATACCAGGCAGTGATGCAACCAGTCAGGATGCTCTCGATGGTGCAGCTGTAGAACTTTTTGAGGATCTGAGGACCCATGCCCATGCTAAATCAATTAGTGCATTTGAGTCATTAAATAGGTTTCTCTTTTTACAATAATGCAGGATACTGTGATCAACCAGTATCCAGGGATGAAGGTGATAGATAGTTTATGTGTCAGATACAGTAGAAAGTCCTCTAACTCCTATGACTACTGGACATTAGTACAGTTTATATCAAAATACAGAGTGCGGATCTGGGCTGGTGTCTTCAAAACAGCTTTGTGCAACTTATATAAAAATCTCAAAATGATCACCAAATGTACAAATGGTTTACTTAGTGAATAGCTAGAAACCTGTCCAAACATTCATAACCTCCAATATTCAAATACAATATGTTACACATTTAATGTTATACATACTTATCGTATAAGTCAATGACACGTTAAGCATGATTTGTTGGGTCATTTTAAATAGTTACACAGGTAAAGCAATCATAATGTAATAAAGTCAATGGTTGACCAATTAAGTGCTATATGTGATCTCTAACATATTGGGACAAACAGTCTATGGCCAAGGCACAAAAAGCAGGCAGGCTGTTTCCCTGGTAATGCTGATGTTCCTTAGGGCTACAGGCTCGTCAGCTAAAGCTTGAACAGAAACAATAATATCAACACAATAACATGTCTTTGAAACAAGTTAAAAACAAACAAACATGATGAAGCATGAGCACAATGCACTCCTTTTGAAGCTTATCGTATCAACATGGACACTCAATCGTACTCAAACTGCTGTATTTGGGTTTAAAACATCTTTTAAAAGCCTTTGCAACTTCCAAAAAACATTACCTCCTGTCTTTCTTTAAAGCTTAGAGCAGGGGTGTCAAACTCATTTCGCATCGTGGGCCACATACGGCCTAGGGAGATGTCAAGTGGGCCGGACCATTAAAATTATACCATACTCTGCTATAAATAACCAAAATATCATGTCTTTCCTTTGTTTTGGTGTAAAGAAGCACAAGAACATTAGGAAAATATTGAAATTTAATGAACTATCCTTTTACAAAACATTTCATGAAACACCTCATATTTCCTTAGACAAATGTGCAATTTACTTTTATCATTCACAAATATGCATTGCAACTGATCCCACTGATTGTACAAAGGCACAAAACTTTAATTGGTACTGAAAAATATAGTAATGCACTTTAAGATTAAATGAGACTTTTAAAGAAAGGAATTTTTAAAACCACTTACACATACGCATATAAAATCTAAATGTAATCCCTGCGTACACTTACAAACTAAGGAGAGTGATTTTAAATGTGTAATGAAGAAAGTGTTGCCTGTCCTGTAAATCTGTAAACTTCATACATGAAACATACATACACATACAATACATACTGAACATTTATGGAGTTGTATGAACAGTAGAATTCCATCACACAACATTTGTTTTTGAAGCTGCTGACTAACATTAAAGTGCACATTTTTTAAATCACCACAGTAAGGATTCATCTTCACAGAGCTGTATTCTTTCAATGCAAACAGTATCTAAGGCAGCATTTTAAAGGTGTTAGTCTAGTCTGGACTTGTATTTGTACCTGAAACTTGGCATCTTTGACCTGTACAAGTGCATCAACACCAGGTGTCATGTCCTGACTAGCTGTCACTTTCAGAATGTCATTTAAGTGCTTGTTTGTGAGCCTTGAACGCATTTTTGTTTTATTGATATTCATCACTGAGAAAATTTGGTCACAAAGGTAGGTTGTCCCAAACATGCACAAAATTTTAGCAGCCAGGGCTGTTAATTTGGGGTACCCTGGTAGTAGATACTGATAAAATCTGTCCAGACCTAGAGGCAAATTTGCCCTTCAAATCTGCATCACACTGCAAATCAATTATCTCTAGCTGAATTTCGACCGGCAGATCAGAAGCTTTAACTGTGAAAGGTGAGCGAAAAACTGAAAATTCTGTCTCAAGTTCACCAAATACCTGAAAAACGTTTCTCAAACTCCCGCAGTAGTCCTGCAATTTTGTCTTTGTACCGTTTCATGTCCGCATCAGGTCTGGTCACACACACATCTCTCAGACAGGGGAAATGAGCAGGGTTGCCATTTGCCAGTTGCATCTCCCACAAAGTCAGCTTCAACTTAAATGCATGTATGTTGTCAGAAAACTGTGTGACAACTTTTTTTGCAGCCTTGCAACATTTTGTTCAGATTGTTCAAGTGTTCAGTAATATCAACCAAGAATGCAAGGTCCCGTAGCCATTCCTGAGATTGTAATTCCAACACCGGTTTTCCTTTTTTCTCCATGAACTGTCCGATTTCCTCTCGTAGATCAAAGAAATGCCTCAGCACAGCGCCTCGGCTTAACCATCTCACTTCAGTGTGGTATGGCAGGCTGTGGGTAATGTTGCTGTCGCTGAGAAGTTTGTCAAACTGACGATGGTTCAGACCTCTGGACCGGATGAAATTTACAGTGCGAACAACCACCTCCATGACGTGGTCCATTTTCAGCGACTTGCAACACAATGCCTCCTGGTGCAAAATACAGTGAAATGTCCAGAAACGATCTCCTCCATTAAGGGCTTGTACTTTGTCTTTGAACTTTGTCGCGGCACCTGCTTTCTTTCCGACCATGGATTCCCGTCTGTAGCCAGGCTGAATACCAGTCCACTCCAACTCTGTCCAATGCAAACAGAGCCGAAAATGTCCTCGGCTGTTGTGGTGTCCATCATTGGCACCAACTCAAGAAACTCTTCAGTAACAGACATACAATAAATATGGCCAGTTCAGCTGTGATGTCGTGCTCTCGTCAATTGCACGGAAATGCAATAAATGACTTGATCTGTTTCAATTGACAAAGTCACCTCTCTGCTATAGTATTCCTCGTCAGGCTAATATTGGCAAAAGCTTGTCGCTTCTCGGGATACAAGTTCTAATGCTATTTCGCTAGCAATTAGGTAGCTGGCTTTTACCGCTGCTTCACTGACTTCTCGGCTCTGGATGAAAGTTGACTGCTGTTTCCTCAGACCCGCCAGCAATTGTTAATCTTATCTCTTCTCAGTTGTCCTTGCAAGCCGTCATATTTTTTTCGCTGTGATGAGTCTCGTAGTGGAGTCGAATATTATATTCCTTCAATACCGAAACTTGTTGCAAACACACCAAGCACAAAGGTTTTCCGTGCATCTCTGTAAATAAATAGGACGTGGTCCATTTTTCTTTGAAAATTCTACACTCCTTATCTACTTTTCTCCGTTTGGATAACGACATTTTGGCTAAAGAAGGTGTAGCGGAGAGGTAGAGACCAAGGTATTAACAACGTCGTAACAAGCAGCAGATGGCGCATTGATACCGTCTGCTGTTTTCAGTCTGTCTCAGTGATGCGGCTTGTCTTCTACTCTGATGGAAAGAGTGCGCCTTAGCGGATAATCCATGAATTGCAGCGAATTAAAAATATTAATTCCATGTCTTTTATGCATTTTTTCCACTTTCAAATTATCCTGCGGGCCTGATCGAACCTCCTTGGGGGCCGGTTCCGGCCCGCGGGCCGTATGTTTGACACCCCTGACCTAGATGGTAAGCCTTCTTGTTTCTTGAATGGTTCATCCAAAAACATTTGAACATCTTGGCCATGTTTTGCTGATAATGGCCAGGCTACCCGGAACAGCCAGAAATGACTTTGCCAAAAATCACAGCCTGGTTCCTCTCTAGATGTTTTTGATAAATTTTGTCCTTGGTGGGGGAGTTTTCCTAGCCACCGTGCTTTGTATCGATGATGACATTGCTGTTTGGGGTTTTAGGCTGGGTTTCTGTCCATCTGAATGGACATCAGCTGAGCCAGAAGGCCACTAAAAATATTTGAACTGATTTGATTGCGGTCAACATTTTGTCAGCCGGTGATTGTCAAGCAAATAACAGTGGCGAACTGAAAACGGTAATTTACCTTAATTAACCATAAACAGTGACTTAGCATCTTAGCAATTTCAAATACACTACAAGCCACTTTGCAGAACTTCTTGGAAGGTCATTTTTAAAAGTTAATAAATTGGCGATGTAAGATAGCCTCCTGTATTGGACAAAAATGAATGGCAAGTCATTGGCATCGGACAAACCATATGTAAGATAGCCAATCCACCTTCAATAAATCAATTGATTCATGCCTCCATTCAAATGCCATATCAATGCCAGTTGTAACACTTTAAAAAATCAACAGGGGGGCGATAGCCTCCACCGGGTTTTCAATAAATCAAATGTAAGATAGTCACCTTCACAAAAATAAAATTTTGAAAAATGAAATTTTGTCAAGATAGCCTCCACCTTCACAATAAAAAGTGCTTTCTGGACCGTTTTTCAATAAATTCCATGATTTATGTCAATTAGACTGGTCTAAAGAAACATGATATGAAGAAAATGTTGTCTATTTCATTAAGAACAGACATAGCATACTATGAGTTTGTCATTTCAATTGTTTCAGGAAGTCAAAAGTCAAAAGTCTAAATGTCAAATGGCTGTAAAAACTTCACAGATCATTTAGTGCTTTCTGGAGATTTTTGAAATTCTTGGAATTTTTTTGTCAATTACAATTGAAATAACTAAATAAAATGAATATACTTTTGTCCAATTTTATTATCATTCTTTCTGTTTTTTAACAAAGAAATGGTCCCCCTATTGCTTTTTAAGTTATGTAACTTCATAGTTGTGATACAAACGCTGAAATGTATGTTTAAAAACTTCATACATTCTAAAGTGTCATGTTTTGTCTTATATTTCTTGACATTATTTCAATTTTTCTGTTCAATTCCACCCCTGCTGGTCTTATTAAATGCATCCCT
Source organism: Oncorhynchus gorbuscha (assembly GCF_021184085.1). Lineage (NCBI taxonomy): Eukaryota > Metazoa > Chordata > Actinopteri > Salmoniformes > Salmonidae > Oncorhynchus > Oncorhynchus gorbuscha. The sequence continues at coordinate 6,223 of NW_025744404.1, read as the reverse complement.
CTCTCTCCTTCTCTATTTTTGTTCCTGCCCCCAGCTTTCCTCATTCTCCTGACATCAGTCATTTGTCTTGCTCACACCTGTCCATTTTGTCCTCTGATTAGAGTTCCTTTTCTCCCTTTGTTTTCCGCTTCTGTCATTGTCCATTTTGTTTGATGTTCGCTGTGCTGTGTCATTGTCTCGCATTGTGTCTTGTCTCCTTTGCAATATGGTTCAATGGACAATTACTATATGAAATTTGACATGCTCAAAAATCCTGCAGAAATGCAAAATTGACTGGCCAGATGAACTCGGGATGGCTTAAGTTTTTTCCTGTTTTGTTTCCATCGCTCTTGATATTGACTTCATCATGTCCATTTTGTGATGTTTTTCCTCATTCACCTGAATCATATTGTAAGGCTACATGATTTGACAATATGTTTGAAAAGTTGTATTTACCATTTGAAATTTTTTTTTACATGCTCAAAAATCATGCAAAATGCAAAATTGACTGGCCAGATTTCACAGGATGGCCTGACAGTTACAGTCTTGTCTCCTTTCACTGCAACTCCCGTTATGGACTCGAGAGGCGATTTTGTGATGTTTTTCACTATGAATCATATTGCAAATGCACGCGCATTTGCAAGAGCCTGTGCATTTACCATATGAAATTTGACATGCTCAAATATGCAAAATTGAGTGTCTTAGAACACAGGGAGGCCCCAGTGATCATTCACATTTCATGCACTTGATAATGATTTCATCATGTCCATTAGGTGATGTTTTTCACTATAGAATCATTTGTAAGTGGCACGTATTTGCAATATGTTTCAATGGGCAATTACCAATTATAATTCCCTTGCTCAAAAATGCAAAATTGACTGGTCTGATGAACACAATCACATGGCTCGAGCAGTGATAGTTGTACATTTCCATCACTCACGGTGTTGATTTCATCATGAACATTAGGTGATGTTTTTTCACAAGTAAGAATCATATTGAAGTGCAACGGCATTTCTTCCTTCTCATCATTTGTAAGTGCCCATTTGCATGCCCATTTTGACATGCTCAAAAATGCAAAATTGACTGGTCTGAGAACACAGGATCATCCTAACCAACAGTGAAAGCACTAGCCTATGTCCATCACTATCCCCCATGTTGATGTCATGTTTGTCATTTATTATCTTGTCTTGTCCCTGTGCTCCCCATTCTATTCGTTTCCCTCTGCTGGTCTTATTAGGTTCTTTCCCTCTTTCTATCCCTCTCTCTCCCCTCCCTCTCTCACTCTCTCGCTCTCTCTTCTCTCTATCGTTCCGTTCCTGCTCCCAGCTGTTCCTATTCCCCTAATCAATCATTTAGTCTTCCCACACCTGTTCCCGATCCTTTCCCCTGATTAGAGTCCCTATTTCTTCCTTTGTGTTCCGTTCCTGTCCTGTCGGTTCCTTGTTTAGAATTCACCGTGCTGTGATTGTGTATCGCCCTGTCCTGTCGTGTTTTTGCCTTCATCAGATGCTGCGTGGTGAGCAGGTGTCTGAGTCTGTCTGGTTCTGTGCCTTCCCGAGGCAACCTGCAGTCTGTTCACCTCCTGTTCAAGACTAGAGGATTTCTGTTATTCCCTGTTTGGACATTTCCTGTTAAGGATTCAGGATTTGTTTGTATTTACTGTTTGGACTTAATAAACTCTGTTTCTGTTAAGTCGCTTTTGGGTCCTCTTTCACCTGCATGACAGAAGGAACCGACCAAGGAATGGACCCAGCGACTTCAGACGCTCGTTACACTGCCGTCGAGATCCAAGGAGCCATGCTCGGCAGACACGAGCAGGAATTGTCTGCTGCTCGCCATGCCGTGGAGAACCTGGCCGCTCAGGTTTCCGACCTCTCTGGACAGTTCCAGAGTCTACGTCTCGTGCCACCTGTTACTTCCTGGCCTGCCGAGCCTCCAGAACCTAGGGTTAATAACCCACCTTGCTACTCCGGGCAGCCCACTGAGTGCCGCTCCTTTCTCACGCAGTGTGAGATTGTGTTCTCTCTCCAACCCAACACATACTGCCATTTCACTCCTTACTGGCCGGGCTCGAGAATGGGGCACAGCTATCTGGGAGGCAAGGGCTGATTGCTCTAACAAGTTCCAGAACTTTAAAGAGGAGATGATTCGGGTTTTTGACCGTTCAGTTTTTGGTAGGGAGGCTTCTAGGGCCCTGGCTTCCTTATGCCAAGGTGAACGGTCCATAACGGATTATTCTATTGAGTTTCGCACTCTTGCTGCCTCTAGTGAGTGGAACGAGCCGGCGCTGCTCGCTCGTTTTCTGGAGGGACTCCACGCAGTGGTTAAGGATGAGATTCTCTCCCGGGAGGTTCCTTCAGATGTGGACTCTTTGATTGCTCTCGCCATCCGCATAGAACGACGGGTAGATCTTCGTCACCGGGCTCGTGGAAGAGAGCTCGCATCAACGGTGTTTCCCTGCTCCGCATCGCAACCATCTCCTCCTCTGGCTCAGAGACTGAGCCCATGCAGCTGGGAGGGATTCGCATCTCGACTAAGGAGAGGGAACGGAGGATCACCAACCGCCTGTGCCTCTATTGCGGAGTTGCTGGACATTTTGTTAATTCATGTCCAGTAAAGCCAGAGCTCATCTGTAAGCGGAGGGCTACAGGTGAGCGCAACTACTCAAGTCTCTCCATCAAGATCCTGTACTATTTTGTCGGTCCATCTACGCTGGACCGGTTCGGGTGCTACATGTAGTGCCTTGATAGACTCTGGGGCTGAGGGTTGTTTCATGGACGAAGCATGGGTTCGAAACATGACATTCCTTTCAGAGAGTTAGAGAAGCCTACGCCCATGTTCGCCTTAGATGGTAGTCATCTTCCCAGTATCAGATTTGAGACACTACCTTTAACCCTCACAGTATCTGGTAACCACAGTGAGACTATTTCTTTTTGATTTTTCGTTCACCGTTTACACCTGTTGTTTTGGGTCATCCCTGGCTAGTATGTCATAATCCTTCTATTAATTGGTCTAGTAATTCTATCCTATCCTGGAACGTTTCTTGTCATGTGAAGTGTTTAATGTCTGCCATCCCTCCCGTTTCTTCTGTCCCTACTTCTCAGGAGGAACCTGGCGATTTGACAGGAGTGCCGGAGGAATATCATGATCTGCGCACGGTCTTCAGTCGGTCCCGAGCCAACTCCCTTCCTCCTCACCGGTCGTATGATTGTAGTATTGATCTCCTTCCGGGGACCACTCCTCCTCGGGTAGACTATACTCTCTGTCGGCTCCCGAACGTAAGGCTCTCGAGGATTATTTGTCTGTGTCTCTTGACGCCGGTACCATAGTGCCTTCTTCCTCTCCGGCCGGGGCGGGGTTCTTTTTTGTTAAGAAGAAGGACGGTACTCTGCGCCCCTGCGTGATTATCGAGGGCTGAATGACATAACGGTTAAGAATCGTTATCCGCTTCCCCTTATGTCATCAGCCTTCGAGATTCTGCAGGGAGCCAGGTGCTTTACTAAGTTGGACCTTCGTAACGCTTACCATCTCGTGCGCATCAGAGAGGGGGACGAGTGGAAAACGGCGTTTAACACTCCGTTAGGGCATTTTGAGTACCGGGTTCTGCCGCTTTGGTCTCGCCAATGCGCCAGCTGTTTTTCAGGCATTAGTTAATGATGTTCTGAGAGACATGCTGAACATCTTTGTTTTTGTCTATCTTGACGATATCCTGATTTTTTCTCCGTCACTCGAGATTCATGTTCAGCACGTTCGACGTGTTCTACAGCGCCTTTTAGAGAATTGTCTCTACGTAAAGTCTGAGAAGTGCTCTTTTCATGTCTCCTCCGTTACTTTTCTCGGTTCCGTTATTTCCGCTGAAGGCATTCAGATGGATTCCGCTAAGGTCCAAGCTGTCAGTGATTGGCCCGCTCCAAGGTCACGTGTCGAGTTGCAGCGCTTTTTAGGTTTCGCTAATTTCTATCGGCGTTTCATTCGTAATTTCGGTCAAGTTGCTGCCCTCTCACAGCTCTTACTTCTGTCAAGACGTCCTTTAAGTGGTCCGGTTCCGCCCAGGGAGCTTTTGATCTTCTAAAAGAACGCTTTACGTCCGCTCCTATCCTCGTTACTCCTGACGTCACTAGACAATTCATTGTCGAGGTTGACGCTTCAGAGGTAGGCGTGGGAGCCATTCTATCCCAGCGCTTCCAGTCTGACGATAAGGTTCATCCTTGCGCTTATTTTTCTCATCGCCTGTCGCCATCTGAGCGCAACTATGATGTGGGTAAATCGAACTGCTCGCCATCCGCTTAGCCCTAGGCGAATGGCGACAGTGGTTGGAGGGGGCGACCGTTCCTTTGTCGTTTGGACAGACCATAAGAACCTTGAGTACATCCGTTCTGCCAAACGACTTAATGCCCGTCAAGCTCGTTGGGCGTTGTTTTTCGCTCGTTTCGAGTTTGTGATTTCTTACCGTCCGGGTAGCAAGAACACCAAGCCTGATGCCTTATCCCGTCTGTTTAGTTCTTCTGTGGCTTCTACTGATCCCGAGGGATTCTTCCTTATGGGCGTGTTGTCGGGTTAACAGTCTGGGGAATTGAAAGACAGGTTAAGCAAGCACTCACGCACACTGCGTCGCCGCGCGCTTGTCCTAGTAACCTCCTTTTCGTTCCTGTTTCCACTGTCTGGCTGTTCTTCAGTGGGCTCACTCTGCCAAGTTAGCTGGTCATCCCGGTGTTCGAGGCACTCTTGCGTCTATTCGCCAGCGCTTTGGTGGCCGACTCAGGAGCGTGACACGCGCCGCTTCGTGGCTGCTTGTTCGGACTGCGCGCAGACTAAGTCGGGTAACTCTCCTCCTGCCGGTCGTCTCAGACCGCTCCCCATTCCTTCTCGACCATGGTCTCACATCGCCCTAGACTTCATTACCGGTCTGCCTTTGTCTGCGGGGAAGACTGTGATTCTTACGGTTGTCGATAGGTTCTCTAAGGCGGCACATTTCATTCCCTCGCTAAACTTCCTTCCGCTAAGGAGACGGCACAAATCATTATCGAGAATGTATTCAGAATTCATGGCCTCCCGTTAGACGCCGTTTCAGACAGAGGCCCGCAATTCACGTCACAGTTTTGGAGGGAGTTCTGTCGCTTTGATTGGTGCGTCCGTCAGTCTCTCTTCCGGGTTTCATCCCCAGTCTAACGGTCAAGCAGAGAGGGCCAATCAGACGATTGGTCGCATACTACGCAGCCTTTCTTTCAGAAACCCTGCGTCTTGGGCAGAACAGCTCCCCTGGGCAGAATACGCCACAATTCGCTTCCTTCGTCTGCTACCGGGTTATCTCCGTTTCAGAGTAGTCTGGGTTACCAGCCTCCTCTGTTCTCATCCCAGCTTGCCGAGTCCAGCGTTCCCTCCGCTCAAGCGTTTGTCCAACGTTGTGAGCGCACCTGGAGGAGGGTGAGGTCTGCACTTTGCCGTTACAGGGCACAGACTGTGAGAGCCGCCAATAAACGCAGGATTAAGAGTCCAAGGTATTGTTGCGGCCAGAGAGTGTGGCTTTCCACTCGCAACCTTCCTCTTACGACAGCTTCTCGTAAGTTGACTCCGCGGTTCATTGGTCCGTTCCGTGTCTCCCAGGTCGTCAATCCTGTCGCTGTGCGACTGCTTCTTCCGCGACATCTTCGTCGCGTCCCATCCTGTCTTCCATGTCTCCTGTGTTAAGCCCTTTCTTCGCACCCCGTTCGTCTTCCCTCCCCCTCCCGTCCTTGTCGAGAGCGCACCTATTTACAAGGTACATAAGATCATGGACATGCTTCGGGACGGGTCACCAATACTTAGTGGATTGGGAGGGTTACGGTCCTGAGGAGAGGAGTTGGGTTCCGTCTCGGGACGTGCTGGTCTGCTGGTCTTATTAGGTTCTTTCCCTCTTTCTATCCCTCTCTCCCCTCCCCTCTCTCACTCTCTCGCTCTCTCTCTCTCTATCGTCGTCTGTTCCTGCTCCCAGCTGTTCCTATTCCCCTAATCAATCATTTAGTCTTCCCACACCTGTTCCCGATCCTTTCCCCTGATTAGAGTCCCTATTTCTTCCTTTGTGTTCCGTTCCTGTCCTGTCGGTTCCTTGTCTAGAATTCACCGTGCTGTGTTTGTGTATCGCCCTGTCGTGTCGTGCTTTCCTCAGATGCTGCGTGGTGAGCAGGTGTCTGAGTCTGTCTGGTTCAAGTGCCTTCCCGAGGCAACCTGCTGTTCACCTGCTGTTCAAGATCGAGTCTCCAGTTTG
>NW_025744403.1:0-11111 GCF_021184085.1 Oncorhynchus gorbuscha | reverse complement strand
TGTCATGTTTTGTCATTAATTATCATGTCTTGTCCCTGTGCTTCCCCTTCTATTCGTTTCCCTCTGCTGGTCTTATTAGGTTCTTTCCCTCTTTCTATCCCTCTCTCTCCCCTCCCTCTCTCACTCTCTCGCTCTCTCTTCTCTCTATCGTTCCGTTCCTGCTCCCAGCTGTTCCTATTCCCCTAATCAATCATTTAGTCTTCCCAGTCGGATCCTTATCTATAATTCACCGTGCTGTGTCTATGTTTTGCCCTGTCGTGTCGTGTTTCCCTCAGATGCTGCGTGGTGAGCAGGTGTCTGAGTCTGCTAGGTTCAAGTGCCTTCCCGAGGCAACCTGCAGTTCTCGATCAAGTCTCCAGTCTGTTCTCGTCTTTACGAGTAGTATTATGCTTTTTGTTTTGTAAAGTTTCTTACTGGATTAAAAACTCTGTTTTCGCCAAGTCGCTTTTGGGTCCTCATTCACCTGCATAACAGAAGGATCCGACCAAGGAATGGACCCAGCGACTACAGAGGCTCGTAACACTGCCGTCAAGATCCAAGGAGCCATGCTCGGCAGACACGAGCAGGAATTGTCTGCTGCTCGCCATGCCGTGGAGAACCTGGCCGCTCAGGTTTCAGACCTCTCTGGACAGTTCCAGAGTCTTCGTCTCGTGCCACCTGTTACTTCCTGGCCTGCCGAGCCTCCGGAACCTAGGGTTAATAACCCACCTTGCTACTCCGGGCAGCCCACGGAGTGCCGTTCCTTTCTCACCCAGTGTGATATTGTGTTCTCTCTCCAACCCAACACATACTCTAGTGAGAGCTCGGGTTGCTTACGTCATTTCACTCCTTACTGGCCGGGCCCGAGAGTGGGGCACAGCTATCTGGGAGGCAAGGGCTGATTGTTCTAACAATTACCAGAACTTTAAAGAGGAGATGATTCGGGTTTTTGACCGTTCAGTTTTTGGTGGGGAGGCTTCTAGGGCCCTGGCTTCCCTATGCCAAGGTGATCGATCCATAACGGATTACTCTATAGAGTTTCGTACTCTTGCTGCCTCTAGTGACTGGAACGAGCCGGCGCTGCTCGCTCGTTTTCTGGAGGGACTCCACACAGTGGTCAAAGATGAGATTCTCTCTCGGGAGGTTCCTTCCAGTGTGGACTCTTTGATTGCTCTCGCCATCCGCATAGAACGACGGGTAGATCTTCGTCACCAGGCTCGTGGAAGAGAGCTCGCATCAACGGTGTTTCCCTGCTCCGCATCGCAACCATCTCCCTCCTCTGGCTCTGAGACTGAGCCCATGCAGCTGGGAGGGATTCGCATCTCGACTAAGGAGAGGGAACGGAGGATCACCAACCGCCTGTGCCTCTATTGCGGATTTGATGGACATTTTGTTAATTCATGTCCAGTAAGAGGCCAGAGCTCATCAGTAAGCGGAGGGCTACTGGTGAGCGCTACTACTCAGGTCTCTTCATCTAGATCCTGTACTATATGTCGGTCCATCTACGCTGGACCGGTTCGGGTGCTACATGCAGTGCCTTGATTGACTCTGGGGCTGAGGGTTGTTTCATGGACGAAGCATGGGTTCGGAAACATAACATTCCTTTCAGACAGTTAGACAAGCCTACGCCCATGTTTGCCTTAGATGGTAGTCATCTTCCCAGTATCAGATTTGAGACACTACCTTTAACTCTCACAGTATCTGGTAACCACAGTGAGACTATTTCTTTTTTGATTTTTCGTTCACCTTTTACACCTGTTGTTTTGGGTCATCCCTGGCTAGTATGTCATAATCCTTCTATTAATTGGTCTAGTAATTCTATCCTATCCTGGAACGTATCTTGTCATGTGAAGTGCTTAATGTCTGCCATCCCTCCCATTTCTTCTGTCCCCACTTCTCAGGAGGAACCTGGCGATTTGACAGGAGTGCCGGAGGAATATCATGATCTGCGCACGGTCTTCAGTCGGTCCCGAGCCAACTCCCTTCCTCCTCACCGGTCGTATGATTGTAGTATTGATCTCCTTCCGGGGACCACTCCTCCTCGGGGTAGACTATACTCTCTGTCGGCTCCCGAACGTAAGGCTCTCGAGGATTATTTATCTGTGTCTCTTGACGCCGGTACCATAGTGCCTTCTTCCTCTCCGGCCGGGCGGGGTTCTTTTTGTTAAGAAGAAGGACGGTACTCTGCGCCCTGCGTGGATTATCGAGGCTGAATGACATAACGGTTAAGAATCGTTATCCGCTTCCCCTTATGTCATCAGCCTTCGAGATTCTGCAGGGAGCCAGGTGCTTTACTAAGTTGGACCTTCGTAACGCTTACCATCTCGTGCGCATCAGAGAGGGGGACGAGTGGAAAACGGCGTTTAACACTCCGTTAGGGCATTTTGAGTACCGGGTTCTGCCGTTTGGTCTCGCCAATGCGCCAGCTGTTTTTCAGGCATTAGTTAATGATGTTCTGAGAGACATGCTGAACATCTTTGTTTTTGTCTATCTTGACGATATCCTGATTTTTTCACCGTCACTCGAGATTCATGTTCAGCACGTTCGACGTGTTCTACAGTGCCTTTTAGAGAATTGTCTCTACGTAAAGGCTGAGAAGTGCTCTTTTCATGTCTCCTCCGTTACTTTTCTCGGTTCCGTTATTTCCGCTGAAGGCATTCAGATGGATTCCGCTAAGGTCCAAGCTGTCAGTGATTGGCCCGTGCCAAGGTCACGTGTCGAGTTGCAGCGCTTTTAGGTTTCGCTAATTTCTATCGGCGTTTTCATTCGTAATTTCGGTCAAGTTGCTGCCCCTCTCACAGCTCTTACTTCTGTCAAGACGTGTTTTAAGTGGTCCGGTTCCGCCCAGGGAGCTTTTGATCTTCTAAAAGAACGTTTTACGTCCGCTCCTATCCTCGTTACTCCTGACGTCACTAGACAATTCATTGTCGAGGTTGACGCTTCAGAGGTAGGCGTGGGAGCCATTCTATCCCAGCGCTTCCAGTCTGACGATAAGGTTCATCCTTGCGCTTATTTTTCTCATCGCCTGTCGCCATCTGAGCGCAACTATGATGTGGGTAACCGTGAACTGCTCGCCATCCGCTAGCCCTAGGCGAATGGCGACAGTGGTTGGAGGGGGCGACCGTTCCTTTGTCGTTTGGACAGACCATAAGAACCTTGAGTACATCCGTTCTGCCAAACGACTTAATGCCCGCAAGCTCGTTGGGCGTTGTTTTTCGCTCGTTTCGAGTTTGTGATTTCTTACCGTCCGGGTAGCAAGAACACCAAGCCTGATGCCTTATCCCGTCTGTTTAGTTCTTCTGTGGCTTCTACTGATCCCGAGGGGATTCTTCCTTATGGGCGTGTTGTCGGGTTGACAGTCTGGGGAATTGAAAGACAGGTTAAGAAGCACTCACGCACACTGCGTCGCCGCGCTTGTCCTAGTAACCTCCTTTTCGTTCCTGTTTCCACTCGTCTGGCTGTTCTTCAGTGGGCTCACTCTGCCAAGTTAGCTGGTCATCCCGGTGTTCGAGGCACTCTTGCGTCTATTCGCCAGCGCTTTTGGTGGCCGACTCAGGAGCGTGACACGCGCCGTTTCGTGGCTGCTTGTTCGGACTGCGCGCAGACTAAGTCGGGTAACTCTCCTCCTGCCGGTCGTCTCAGACCGCTCCCCATTCCTTCTCGACCATGGTCTCACATCGCCCTAGACTTCATTACCGGTCTGCCTTTGTCTGCGGGGAAGACTGTGATTCTTACGGTTGTCGATGGGTTCTCTAAGGCGGCACATTTCATTCCCCTCGCTAAACTTCCTTCCGCTAAGGAGACGGCACAAATCATTATCGAGAATGTGTTCAGAATTCATGGCCTCCCGTTAGACGCCGTTTCAGACAGAGGCCCGCAATTCACGTCACAGTTTTGGAGGGAGTTCTGTCGTTTGATTGGTGCGTCCGTCAGTCTCTCTTCCGGGTTTCATCCCCAGTCTAACGGTCAAGCAGAGAGGGCCAATCAGACGATTGGTCGCATACTACGCAGCCTTTTTTTCAGAAACCCTGCGTCTTGGGCAGAACAGCTCCCCTGGGCAGAATACGCTCACAACTCGCTTCCTTCGTCTGCTACCGGGTTATCTCCGTTTCAGAGTAGTCTGGGTTACCAGCCTCCTCTGTTCTCATCCCAGCTTGCCGAGTCCAGCGTTCCCTCCGCTCAAGCGTTTGTCCAACGTTGTGAGCGCACCTGGAGGAGGGTGAGGTCTGCACTTTGCCGCTACAGGGCACAGACTGTGAGAGCCGCCAATAAACGCAGGATTAAGAGTCCAAGGTATTGTTGCGGCCAGAGAGTGTGGCTTTCCACTCGCAACCTTCCTCTTACGACAGCTTCTCGTAAGTTGACTCCGCGGTTCATTGGTCCGTTCCGTGTCTCCCAGGTCGTCAATCCTGTCGCTGTGCGACTGCTTCTTCCGCGACATCTTCGTCGCGTCCATCCTGTCTTCCATGTCTCCTGTGTCAAGCCCTTTCTTCGCACCCCGTTCGTCTTCCCCCCCCCTCCCGTCCTTGTCGAGAGCGCACCTATTTACAAGGTACGTAAGATCATGGACATGCGTTCTCGGGGACGGGGTCACCAATACTTAGTGGATTGGGAGGGTTACGGTCCTGAGGAGAGGAGTTGGGTTCCGTCTCGGGACGTGCTGGACCGTTCGCTTATTGATGATTTCCTCCGTTGCCGCCAGGGTTCCTCCTCGAGTGCGCCAGGAGGCGCCGGTGAGTGGGGGTACTGTCATGTTTTGTCATTAATTATCATGTCTTGTCCCTGTGCTTCCCCTTCTATTCGTTTCCCTCTGCTGGTCTTATTAGGTTCTTTCCCTCTTTCTATCCCTCTCTCTCCCCCTCCCTCTCTCACTCTCTCGCTCTCTCTTCTCTCTATCGTTCCGTTCCTGCTCCCAGCTGTTCCTATTCCCCTAATCAATCATTTAGTCTTCCCACACCTGTTCCCGATCCTTTTCCCTGATTAGAGTCCCTATTTCTCTCCTTGTTTTCCGTTCCTGCCCCGTCGGATCCTTATCTATAATTCACCGTGCTGTGTCTATGTTTTGCCCTGTCGTGTCGTGTTTCCCTCAGATGCTGCGTGGTGAGCAGGTGTCTGAGTCTGCTAGGTTCAAGTGCCTTCCCGAGGCAACCTGCAGTTCTCGATCAAGTCTCCAGTCTGTTCTCGTCTTTACGAGTAGTATTATGCTTTTTGTTTTGTAAAGTTTCTTACTGGATTAAAAACTCTGTTTTCGCCAAGTCGCTTTTGGGTCCTCATTCACCTGCATAACAAGTAAAAGTAGTCAAAAATATAATAGTAAAGTAAAGTACAGATACCCTAAGAAATGACTTAAGTAACACTTTAAATTGCCGATTCAACGTCTATCTCACGTTGGTTCAATGTAATGTTGTTGAAATGATGTGGAAACAACATTGATTCAGCTAGTGTGTGCCCAGTGGGTATTAACAGAACATGTCATGGGCCTTGGGTCAGTGGATGTTTGGAGCTTTGAAAAAAAAAATGGGGGTAACAACAATAACAAAAATGACAAACATACCTAAGCAAACTTGGTATATCCCAAAAATATAGCCTGTGCACTGATTTAAATAATATCTTGTGGTTCCTCTAATGACAATTTTGTCATTTTGAAAACATGATTAACAAAGTAATCTGTACACATTGCATAACTTGATTATTCATCAAACTGACTGGGAGCAGAAATCTGCCCAATATTAGCCAAATAATGTTAATTCTGCACAAAATCCCCAATTTAGACAGGCCCACTGGGCTAAAGATGGACCAGCCCATCTCTCATTTGCCAGAATTTCACTGTGGCCATTCTGCATCTGATTACTTATAAATCTCACTGACTACAATACAGCCTCCTAAGAAACATCCTGAAGGAAGCCACTGAGTGCTTGGGCTGGGGTACTGGAGAATGGGAGCAACTGCAATGACATAGCAAAAATGACAATAAACCAGCAACCAAAATTTGTTCTGTGAACGTTCCCAGAACATTCATTAGGTTGCCCTAAAAGTTATAATAACACAAAATGGTCCAGTTGTGCCGATGATAATACAGTGTTTATATAAAACATTTGCCTGGTGATGAAAGAACGTTCCCAGAAACAGTTTCTTATTACATTACCTGAAACCCAATAAAAACATTAGGGAATGTTCTGTGGTGGTTTTTTACAGATGTTGTGTACAACCTTTGAGGGAATGTTAGAACATTCTAAGGATATTTCATTTCAAACATTTTTTCTGAAAAGAATAAACTGTAATTGTTTATCAAAACATGTTTATGGGATGTTATCATCCTAATGTTAGATAAAACCCTAACTAAATGTCCTGGGTGTTATGCAGGTGAATGAGGACCCAAAAGCGACTTGGCGAAAACAGAGTTTTTAATCCAGTAAAGTAACTTTACAATCAAAAGGCATAATTCTACTCTTAATGACGAGAACAGACTGGAGACTTGATCAAGAACTGCAGGTTGCCTCGGGAAGGCACTTGAACGTAGCAGACTCAGACACCTGCTCACCACGCAGCATCTGAGGGAAACACGACACGACAGGGCGATACATAGACACAGCATGGTGAACAATAGACAAGGATCCGACAGGACAGGAACGGAAAACAAGGGAAGAAATAGGGACTCTAATCAGGGGAAAAGGATCGGGAACAGGTGTGGGAAGACTAAATGATTGATTAGGGGGAATAGGAACAGCTGGGAGCAGGAACGGAACGATAGAGAGAGGAGAGAGAGGGAGGGGGAGAGAGAGGGATAGAAAAAAGGGAACGAACCTAATAAGACCAGCAGGGGGAAACGAACAGAAGGGAAAGCATAATGACAAGACAATATATGACAAAACATGACACTGGGAATGTTCCCGGTTTGCTGTGAACCCGGTAAATGTGTTGCAAGTCCACAATTGACATCTCTGTTTGTTCTGAACACTCTATAGTTTTAATTAAAGATCGGACCCTTTTTTTTCAATTTTCGCCTAAAATGGCACCCAAATCTAACTGTCTGTAGCTCAGGACCTGAAGCAAGGATATGCATATTCTTGATACCATTTGAAAGGAAACACTTTGACGTTTGTGAAAATGTGAAAGTAATGTAGGAGAATATAACACATTAGATCTGGCAAAAGATAATACGTGCGTTTTTCCTCCCATCATCTTGAAATGCAAGAGAAAGGCCAAAATGTAATATTTCAGGTTAGGCACAATTTAGATTTTGGCCACTAGGTGGCAGCAGTGTAGGTGCAAAGTTTGAGACGGATTCAATGAACCATTGCATTTCTGTTCAAAATGTTGCATCAAGACTGCTCATATGTGCCTAATTGGTTTCTTAATACATTTTCAAGTTCATAACTATGCACTCTCCTCAAGGAAAGCAAGAGAAGCAGAGTGGGCAGTGGGACCATTGAGCATTATGAGCATGGACAAGGGAGCTGAACAGGGTGGGAATAAAGTTGGAGAAAGCTGAACTTTATTAAAATCCTCTACGATATTTTTTTATTTCACCTTTATTTAACCAGGTAGGCCAGATGAGAACAAGCTCTCATTTACATCTGCGACCTGGCCAAGAAAAGGCAAAGCAGTGTGACAAAAACAACACCACAGAGTTACACACAAACAACCGTACAGTCAATAACACAAAATAAAAATCTATGTACAGCGTGTGCAAATGTAGATGAGTAGGGAGGTAAGATAATAAATAGGCCATAGAGGTGACATAATTCAAATTTATCATTAACACTGGAGTGATAGATGTGCAGATGATGATGTGCAAGTAGAGATACTGGGGTGCAAAAGAGCAATAGGTAAATAACAATATGGGGATGAGGTAGTTGGGCGTGCTAGTACCAAATTGGCTGTGTACAGGTACAGTGATCTGTAAGCTGCTCTGATAGCTGATGCTTAAAGTTAGAGATGGAGAAATAAGACTCCAGCTTCAGTGATTTTTGCAATTCGTTCTAGTCATTGGCAGCAGAGAACTGGAAGGAAAGGCAGCCAAATAAAGTGTTGGCTTTGGGGACGACCAGTGAAATATACCTGCTGGAGCACGTGCTACGGGTGGGTGTTGATATGGTGACCAGTGAGCTGAGCTAAGGTGAGGCTTTACCTAGCAAAGACTTATAGATGACCTGGAGCCAGTGGGATTGGCAACGAATATGTAGCGCGAGCCAGCCAACGACAGCATATAGGTCGCAGTGGTGGGTAGTATATGGGGTTTTGGTGACAAACGGATGGTACAAAGGTACAGTCAATAACACAATAGTACAATAGAAAAAATCTATGTACAGTGTGTGGAAATGTAGAAGAGTAGGGAGGTAAGGCAATAAATAGGCCATAGAGGTGAAATAATTACAATTTAGCATTAACACTGGAGTGATAGATGTGCAGATGATGATGTGCAAGTAGAGATACTGGGGTGCAAAAATTAAAAAATATGGGGATGAGGTAGTTGGGTGTGCTATTTACAGATGGACTGTGTACAGGTACAGTGATCGGTAAGCTGCTCTGACAGCTGATGCTTAAAGTTAGTGAGGGAGATATAAGTCTCCAGCTTCAGTGATTTTTGCAATTGCCCAGTCATTGGTAGCAGAGAACTGGAAGTAAAGGCGGCCAAAGTAGGTTTTGGCTTTGGGGATGACCAGTGAAATATACCTGCTGGAGCACGTGCTACGGGTGGGTGTTGCTATGGTGACCAGTGAGCCGAGATAAGGCGGGGCTTTACCTAGCAAAGACTAATAGATGACCTGGAGCCAGTGGGTTTGGCACGAATATGTAGTGCGGGCCAGCCAACGAGAGCATACAGGTAGCAGTGGTGGGTAGTATATGGGGCTTTGGTGACAAAACGGATGGCACTGTGATAGACTACATCCAATTTGCTGAGTAGAGTGTTGGAGGCTATTTTGTAAATGATATCCACCGAAGTCAAGGATTAGTAGGATAGTCAGTTTTACGATGGTATGTTTGGCAGGATGAGTGAAGGCTTTGTTGCGAAATAGAAAGCCGATTCTAGATTTAATTTTGGATTGGAGATGCTTAATGTGAGTCTGGAAGGAGAGTTTACAGTCTGACCAGACACCTAGGTATTTGTAGTTGTCCACATATTCTAAGTCAAAACCGTCCAGAGTAGTGATGCAAGGCTGGCGGTGGAGCAGTTGGAGGCCACAGAAGGAGTGTCGTATGACATTGAAGCTCGTTTGGAGGTTTGTTATCACAGTGTCCAAAGAAGGGCCAGATGTGTACAGAATATTGCTGTCTGTGTAGAGGTGGATCAGAGAATCACCAGCAGCAAGAGCGACATCATTGATATATACAGAGAAAAGAGTCAGCCTGAGATTTGAGCCCTGTGGCACCCCCATAGAGACTGCCAGAAGTCTGTACAATAGGCCCCCCGATGTGACACACTGAACTCTATCTGAGAAGTAGTTGGTGAACCAGGCGAGGCAGTCATTTGAGAAGTCAAGGCTATTGACTCTGCCGATAAGAATGCGGTGATTGACAGAGTCGAAAGCCTTGGCCAGGTCGATGAAGATAGCTGCACAGTACTGTCTTTTATCTATGGCGGTTATGATATTGTTTAGGACCTTAAGCGTGGCTGAGGTGCACCCATGACCAGCTCGAAAACCAGATTGCATAGTGGAGAAGTGGAGAAGTGGAGAAGGTACGGTGGGATTAGAAATGGTCGGTGATCTGTTTGTTGATTAACTTGGCTTTCGAAGATTTTAGAAAGGCAGGGCAGAATGGATAAAGGTCTATAACAGTTAGGGTCTAGAGTGTCTCCCCCTTTGAAGAGGGGGATGACCACGGCAGCTTTCCAATCTTTGGGGATCTCAGACGATACGAACAAGAGGTTAAACAGGCTAGTAATAAGGATTGCAACAATTTCAGCTGATCATTTTAGAAAGAGTGGGTCCAGATTGTCTAGCCCAGCTGATTTGTAGGGATCCAGATTTTGCAGCTCTTTCAGAATATCAGCTGTCTGGATTTGGGTGAAGGAGAAAAGGGGGAGGCAAGTTGCTGCAGAGGGTACAGAGCTGTTGGTCGGGGTAGGGGTAGCCAGGTGGAAAGCATGGCCAGCCGTAGAATAATGGTTATTGAAATTCTTGATTATCGTAGATTTATCAGTCATGACAGTGTTTCCTAGCCTCAGTGCAGTGGGCAGCTGGGAGGAGGTGCTCTTATTCTCCATTGACTTTACAGTGTCGCAAAACTTTTTGTAATTAGTGCTACAGGATACATTTTTGTTTGAAAAAGCTAGCCTTAGCTTTCCTAACTGACTGAGTATATTGGTTCCTGACTTCCCTGAAAAGTTGCATATTGTGGGGGCTATTCGATGCTAATGCAGAACGCCACAGGATGTTTTTGTGCTGGTCAAGGGCAGTCAAGTCTGGGGTGAACCAAGGGCTGTATCTGTTCTTAGGTCTACATTTTTTTAATGGGGCATGCTTATTCGCCCTCCAGGTCCCCTCTGAGAGTTCATCAATGAACTTGATGCCTTGATAAGCTCCCTTTCCTGAGGACGGCTCACCTCTCACAGTTCTGGGCGACTTTTAACCTCCCCACGTCTACCTTTTGACTCATTCCTCTCTGCCTCCTTCTTTCCACTCCTCTCCTCTTTTGACCTCACCCTCTCACCTTCCCCCCTACTCACAAGGCAGGCAATACGCTCGACCTCATCTTTACTAGATGCTGTTCTTCCACTAACCTCATTGCAACTCCTCCAAGTCTCCGACCACTACCTTGTATCCTTTTCCCTCTCGCTCTCATCCAACACTTCCCACACTGCCCTACTGGATGGTATCGCGCCGTCCCAACCTTCGCTCTCTCTCCCGCTACTCTCCCTCTTCCATCCTATCATCTCTTCCCTCTGCTCAAACCTTCTCCAACCTATCTCCTGATTCTGCCTCCCTCAACCCTCCTCTCTCCCTTTCTGCATCCTTTGACTCTCTATGTCCCCTATCTTCCAGGCCGGCTCGGTCCTCCCCTCCCGCTCCGTGGCTTGGACGACTCATTGCGAGCTCACAGAACTGGGCTCCGGGCAGCCGAGCGGAAATGGAGGAAAACTCGCCTCCCTGCGGACCTGGCATCCTTTCACTCCTGAAATAACACAT
>NW_025744402.1:0-11120 GCF_021184085.1 Oncorhynchus gorbuscha | reverse complement strand
TCTCGTGTTTGTGTGGGCGTGGTTCCCAATCTCGGCCTGATTGTCTGCGCCAGCTGGAACCACTTATCTTCCCTTTATATGTTCTGTAACCAGTGTTTCTTGTTGTCAGATCGTTGTTACTTCCCTGAGGTTGTGTTGTTACTTCCCTGAGGTTGTGTTGTTACTTCCCTGAGGTTGTGTCGTTACTTCCCTGAGGTTGTGTCGTTACTTCCCTGAGGTTGTGTCGTGTGTCAGTGCTCATCTCTCGCCGCCCTTGTGTGGATTATCTGCTGTGCTCCTTCCTTCCCATCCGGACACACTCCCCTGGATTTCTCAGCACGCTATCACCGGAAGATGCGCTCTAGTCCCTGGGTCGGATTCCGTCTGAGTACAGTCTGTCTGTCCTGTTGCTGCTATAAATTGTATTCATTAAACCATCGTTGCTTGCATCTTGCATCCGCTCTGTATTGTCACAGAACGATCTGACCAGACCATGGATGCAGCGAGTTCAACGAGTCTGACCGAATTCATTTCCCGCAGTATCACGAGAATGGATCAACAAGAGGAGAACATCTCCAGCACAGGTCCGGCAGTACAAGCCATTGCGACGCAGGTATCCCAGCTGACCCAACAATTACAACATCTGAGGGGTTCCGCTGCGCCACCTACATCAGCAGTTCAACCCGCCCCGCCAGAGCCGGATTCCCAGCTAGAGCCATGGCTACCGACACCAGAGGGTTATTCAGGTGATCCTGACTATTGCAGAGCTTTTCTTACGAGATGTTCCATGCATTTCTCGTTGCAGCCACGGACCTTCAACCGTGAACAGTCTAAGGTAGCATTCGTACTCACACTGCTATCAGGCAAAGCGGCTCTTTGGGGAACGGCGGTGTGGGCGAACCAGGACCCATGCTGCACCTCTTTCCAGACACTCTCCGAGGAGATGAGAAGGGTTTTCGATCGGGCCGTGGCGGGTAGAGAGGCGGCCAGACTACTCGCTGACCTTCGCCAAGGAGACCGTTCCATATCGGAATACTCCATCCAATTCCGCACTCTGGCCGCAGAGTGTCAGTGGAACGAGGAGGCGCAGTGGGACATGTTCCTGCATGGGCTGGAGGACTGGATCAAGAAGGAGATTTATGTTATGGACCTTCCCAGGAGTTTAAATGGACTAGTGGAACTAGCCTTGAGGGTCGACGCTCGTCTGAGTCGTATTGTCTGTCCTGTTGCTGCTATAAATTGTATTCATTAAACCATCGTTGCTTGCATCTTGCATCCGCCTCTGTATTGTCAGAATAACATCACCATAACTCTGTATACACAGGTCTATTCCCCTACAGACAGTTAAGGTTGCAGCTGAGGCCACTACCGCCACATATACAGGTCTATTCCCCTACAGAGAGTTAAGGTTGCAGCTGAGGCCACTACCGCCACATACACAGGTCTATTCCCCTACAGAGAGTTAAGGTTGCAGCTGAGGCCACTACCGCCACATATACAGGTCTATTCCCCTACAGAGAGTTAAGGTTGCAGCTGAGGCCACTACCGCCACATACACAGGTCTATTCCCCTACAGAGAGTTAAGGTTGCAGCTGAGGCCACTACCGCCACATACACAGGTCTATTCCCCTACAGAGAGTTAAGGTTGCAGCTGAGGCCACTACCGCCACATACACAGGTCTATTCCCCTACAGAGAGTTAAGGTTGCAGCTGAGGCCACTACCGCCACATATACAGGTCTATACCCCTAAAGAGAGTGTGTGTGTGTGTGTGTGTGTGTGTGTGTGTAACCCAAAGTGTAGGGTTAACTCCCCAGAGGGACAGAGGGCATATGAGAGGGCTCCAAGGGGTTGTAACTCTCTCTGACCTCACCATGAGTTGACATGTTTGTGCAATGCTCCCAAATCACGTTTTCAGCCTCATTTCCAACAGACTCTGAGGATCTCTGGCTCCACAGCCCAGGCTGCCCGCAAGGTCCCTAAGTCCAGGCCTGAATTCCTAGCATGACAAAGTAGTCTAGGCGTGCCTCTGATTTAAGAGTACGCAAGGACATTGTGTGTGTGTGTGTGTGTGTGTGTGTGTGTGTGTGTGTGTGTGTGTGTGTGTGTGTGTGTGTGTACGCGTGCGAGCAACTGTGTGTGCCCGCGACTGTGTGTGTGTGTGCGCGCGACTGTGTCTGTGTGCGCGACTGAGCGTCCGTGCTCGTGTGTTTGTGATTGTTGTGTGTACGTGTGGTGGGTTTCTTATATATGTGTAGATGCACGTGTCTATGTGTATGCGCACACGTGCGCATGTGTGTTGTGATCATGATAGACAGTGTTCTAGTGCTGACTCCAATCTGTTAATCAGACCATAGACTGCAAACAGACATGGCCAAATCTAAATGGGTCCTCAGGACAGGCTGGATGGAGATAAAGGGATGATATGTCTCTTTAGACACAGTCAGATGTGATAGAAAAACAGATTAGTCTACATTATGACAAAGGGCCAATGTACACGATGACATCTCACTTACAACGTCTTACACTCAATTGTATCTCCCCCTTTCTCTCTCTCTGTCTGCCATATCCCTCTCTTCCTCCCCAACCTCTCATTCTGTATCTCCCCCTTTCTCTCTCTGTGTCTAACATATCCCTCTCTTTCTCCCCCAACCTCTCCTTCTGTATCTCCCTCTTTCTCTCTCTCTGTCTGCCATATCCCTCTCTTCCTCCCCCAACTATCCTTCTGTATCTCCCCCTTTCTCTCTCTCTCTGTCTGCCATATCCCTCTCTTCCTCCCCAACCTCTCCTTCTGTATCTCCCCCTCTCTCTCTCTGTCTGCCATATCCCTCTCTTCCTCCCCAACCTCTCCTTCTGTATCTCCCCCTTTCTCTCTCTCTGTCTGCCATATCCCTCTTCCTCCCCAACCTCTCCTTCTGTATCTCCCCTTCTCTCTCTCTGTCTACCATATCCCTCTCTTCCTCCCCAACTTCTCCTTCTGTATCGCCCCTTTCTCTCTCTGTCTGCCATATCCCTCTCTTCCTCCCCAACCTCTCCTTCTGTATCTCCCCCTTTCTCTCTCTGTCTGCCATATCCCTCTCTTCCTCCCCAACCTCTCCTTCTGTATCTCCCCCTTTCTCTCTCTCTGTCTACCATATCCCTCTCTTCCTCCCCAACTTCTCCTTCTGTATCGCCCCCTTTCTCTCTCTCTCTGTCTGCCATATCCCTCTCTTCCTCCCCAACTTCTCCTTCTGTATCTCCCCCTTTCTCTCTCTCTGTCTACCATATCCCTCTCTTCCTCCCCAACTTCTCCTTCTGTATCTCCCCCTTTCTCTCTCTCTGTCTACCATATCCCTCTCTTCCTCCCCCAACCTCTCCTTCTGCATCTCCCCCTTTCTCTCTCAGGAAGTCTGATGTCTGTCTGATCCTGTGTCTCAGGTTCATCCCTTTCAGATACGAGGACTGTCAGGTTATCCTACTGCTCTAGATGGTGTCTTGTCGTCCTATGGTCTATACTGTAGATATGGTGTCTCGTCTTCCTGTGGTCTATACTGTAGATATGGTGTCTCTTCTTCCTGTGGTCTATACTGTAGATATGGTGTCTCGTCTTCCTGTGGTCTATACTGTAGATATGGTGTCTCTTCTTCCTGTGGTCTATACTGTAGATATGGTGTCTCCTCTTCCTGTGGTCTATACTGTAGATATGGTGTCTCCTCTTCCTGTGGTCTATACTGTAGATATGGTGTCTCTTCTTCCTGTGGTCTATACTGTAGATATGGTGTCTCTTCTTCCTGTGGTCTATACTGTAGATATAAAATCAAATCAAATCAAATCAAATTTTATTTGTCACATACACATGATTAGCAGATGTTAATGCGAGTGTAGCGAAATGCTTGTGCTTCTAGTTCCGACAATGCAGTGATAACCAACAAGTAATCTAACTAACAATTCCAAAACTACTGTCTTATACACAGTGTAAGGGGATAAGGAACATGTACATAAGGATATATGAATGAGTGATGGTACAGAGCAGCATACAGTAGATGGTATCGAGTACAGTATATACATATGAGATGAGTGTGTAGACAAAGTAAACAAAGTGGCATAGTTAAAGTGGCTAGTGATACATGTGTTACATAAGGATGCAGTCGATGTTGTAGAGTACAGTATATACATATGTATATGAGATGAATAATGTAGGGTAAGTAACATTATATAAGGTAGCATTGTTTAAAGTGGCTAGTGATATATTTACATCATTTCCCATCAATTCCCATTATTAAAATGGCTGGAGTTGGGTCAGTGTCAATGACAGTGTGTTGGCAGCAGCCACTCAATGTTAGTGGTGGCTATTTAACAGTCTGATGGCATTGAGATAGAAGCTGTTTTTCAGTCTCTCGGTCCCAGCTTTGATGCACCTGTACTGACCTCGCCTTCTGGATGATAGCGGGGTGAACAGGCAGTGGTTCGGGGTGGTTGATGTCCTTGATGATCTTTATGGCCTTCCTGTAACAACGGGTGGTGTAGGTGTCCTGGAGGGCAGGTAGTTTGCCCAGGGTGATGCGTTGTGCAGTCCTCACTACCCTCTGAGAGCCTTACGGTTGAGGGCGGAGCAGTTGCCGTACCAGGCGGTGATACAGCCCGCCAGGATGCTCTCGATTGTGCATCTGTAGAAGTTTGTGAGTGCTTTTGGTGACAAGCCGAATTTCTTCAGCCTCCTGAGGTTGAATAGGCGCTGCTGCGCTTCTTCACGACGCTGTCAGTGTGAGTGGACCAATTCAGTTTGTCTGGGATGTGTATGCCGAGGAACTTAAAACTAGCTACCCTCTCCACTACTGTTCCATCGATGTGGTCTATACTGTAGATATGGTGTCTCTTCTTCCTGTGGTCTATACTGTATATATGGTGTCTCGTCTTCCTGTGGTCTATACTGTAGTATATAGTGTCTCTTCTTCCTGTGGTCTATACTGTAGATATGGTGTCTCTTCTTCCTGTGGTCTATACTGTAGATATGGTGTCTCTTCTTCCTGTGGTCTATACTGTAGATATGGTGTCTCGTCTTCCTGTGGTCTATACTGTAGATATGGTGTCTCTTCTTCCTGTGGTCTATACTGTAGATATAGTGTCTCGTCTTCCTGTGGTCTATACTGTAGATATGGTGTCTCTTCTTCCTGTGGTCTATACTGTAGATATGGTGTCTTGTCTTCCTGTGGTCTATACTGTAGATATGGTGTCTCCTCTTCCTGTGGTCTATACTGTAGATATGGTGTCTTGTCTTCCTGTGTGTTACGGATACAGTTATCCTGTGTGTGTGTATCCTGTGTGTGTGTTTCTTTTCTCTCCTTCTCCCCTCACAGGTGAAAACCATCACTCCCCAATCAGTCAACAGTCAATCATCAATCAGAAGACACACCTCCTCCTATTTCCTGACCTATCACAGTTCCTTCCCCATGGTTTAAAAACCCCATCGTTTGTTCTAGAGCTCAGCTCAATCTCTCTGTAAATGCCATGTCTGTAGGTCTCTGTGTTTCACTCTCGCTTTGTATCTTAACCTCTCTTTTGTTTAAAGCACCTCCATAGCACTTTGTCATCACCTGTGAGTATTGTTTTTGGTTATGGTGTTTGTTTGTTGCTCGTGGGAAAAGGGGAAACCAAGACAAGTCGCCCATGGGCATACACTACCCGTAGGTGAACTTTGTTAAATACACTAGGTAGAACTGGGCGGACCACCCACTGTATTTTTGGTTAGTTAGTTAGCTGTTAAAGCAGGCTAGTCTAGCTTAGGGGTGTGTTTTTGTATATTTATTGTTTCTTTCCTTGGGTCCAGCTCAGCCCCTTTTCCTGCTCCCCCCATTACCGTGTGTTTATAAATAAACCTAGAGTTTGACGGTAGATTTCTGTTGTCGTGGTTATTTCGTTCACACTTTTACTTTGTCACAATAATAATTTGCATGAGTTATGTTACGGGTCTCATTACCATCCCCCCTAGACTGTCGGGCCAAAAGGGATTCGTAACACTGTGGTCTATACTGTAGATATGGTGTCTCCTCTTCTTGTGGTCTATACTGTAGATATGGTGTCTCGTCTTCCTGTGGTCTATACTGTAGATATGGTGTCTCGTCTTCCTGTGGTCTATACTGTAGATGTGGTGTCTCGTCTTCCTGTGGTCTATACTGTAGATATGGTGTCTCTTCTTCTTGTGGTCTATACTGTAGATGTGGTGTCTCGTCTTCCTGTGGTCTATACTGTAGATATGGTGTCTCTTCTTCTTGTGGTCTATACTGTAGATATGGTGTCTCTTCTTCCTGTGGTCTATACTGTAGATATGGTGTCTCTTCTTCCTGTGGTCTATACTGTAGATATGGTGTCTCGTCTTCCTGTGGTCTATACTGTAGATATGGTGTCTATACTGTAGATATGGTGTATCGTCTTCCTGCGGAACGTTAACCTCTTAAGAATCTGACCGGTTTTTTATATTTCCGCCTAAAATTACATACCTGCTCGTAGCTCAGGACCTGAAGCAGGGATATGCATATTTGTGATACCATTTGAAAGGAAACACTTTGAAGTTTGTGGAAATGTTAAATGAATGTAGGAGAATATAACACATTAGATCTGGTAAAAGATAATACAAATAAAAAAGACATGCCTTTTTTCCCCCATCATCTTTGAAATGCAAGAGAAAGGCCACACTGTATTATTCCAGCTTAGGCGCAATTTAGATTTTGGCCTCTAGATGGCAGCACTGTATGTTCAACGTTTTAGACAGATCCAATGAACCATTGCATTTATGTTCAAAATGATGTATCAAGTCTGCCCAAATGTGCCTAATTTGTTTATTATAGTGTTTTCTGAATGCTTAAACACTAACAGTGATTCTTGAAGCACTATCTCTGAAACCATTAACACTTGTAGCCAATACAGGCCCATACAACACTGCACACATGACCACATTTCTGGACACCCTTCATAACAGACTAATCCCTAATGACCAGGGGCCAGAGCAGACCAGGTACATTATCATCTGGGACAATGTTTGTTTCCACCGGGCTGCTGTGGTCCGCGATTGGTTCACAGGTCACTTTTCATCGCATTGAATCTCACCCCATACTCTCCGTTCTTGAATCCTATTGAAGAAATCTTCTCTGCATGGCGTTGGAAGGTGTATGATCGCCAGCCCCACCATCGCATACCCCTTCTACAGGCAATGGAGGAGGCTTGTGGAGACATGGGTCAGGCGAGGATGTAAAGGGGCCATCTACAGTAATCACTGCAGATATGGAGGCTCTCTCAGTTTTAAGACTCTTACAAAGCAGTCACTCTGAACACTGAATTTCATTTCCGGCACCTTAAAGATACTGTAACTATGGACTCGATGACCTGCAATAAAGCGTAAGGAATGGATCATGCAATTGTTGTTAGTTTACAGTGTATTACAGTATTTTATGGAGACTGGTGATATTTCAGCATGTTTACGAGAGTTGGTCAACTACCTCACCAAACCTGCATTGTCAGATACCACCAGGACTTCCTGTTCAGAGTCTATTGCAGAAGAACAAGATGTCTGCAGACTATTTTGCTCCCCTTTACAAAACCATTTGGGTTGATGTCCTATCATTTTACAAGGCCACCTAACAGGGGGAATTAGAATAGCCCATAAACGGACATAACATGTCACGGAAGTCTGTGACGGCCAACACAATACATTACGGGTGCAGAAGAGTGTGAATACACCATGTAGCTATTTCTTATTGTAGCCTCTCTTTCTGGTGCCCTGCTGGGTTGGATGTGTATACAATTCACTCTACACAGCATTATCAATCATTATTGTACGACTGAAACACATGCAGTGCAGGGAGACTAGAAATAGTTCACACGTTTTAAACATAATATAATAATATATGCCATTTAGCAGACGCTTTTATCCAAAGCGACTTACAGTCATGTGTGCATACATTCTACGTATGGGTGGTCCCGGGGATCGAACCCACTACCCTGGCGTTACAAGCGCCATGCTCTACCAACTGGACTACACAGGACCACATCAGGAGTACTTGGTTACTAAAGGGAACAGGAACTGGGACAAAGGCACCGGAAACAGTAGAGAACATGTCTATAAATCCACATGTAAAACCTAAGTAGGCCTAAAGGATCTGGGTTTGATTTCACATGTAAAACCCTCGTGTGTCCTGTGCTTAATCACAATCGTTTTATTGGCCTGGGCTCCATCTCTATTGAGGTGAAATCTCCTCTAACAAAAATGGACTGCCGTTCCAGTGAAACAGAATCTCCTCCAACAGTCTTGATTGTCTCATCAGTAGTTCAGATATACATGAGTGGGTCTACAGTCAGTCGTTCAGTCAGTCAGTCGATGCAGCTCCAGAATCAGGCCGGCATGAAATCAACCAAGACTCCACTTCCCCATCTCTATTGATCCCCCCTCACTCTTCATCCTACATGAGAAGGAATCAACAGTGAATAGAATAGGAATCGACAGAGCCACAATCAAGAAAAAGAGCATCAAATCCCACCGTTCCAGCTAATTGACCACGGATGAGAATAGAAGACATTCACCTCATTGTGGAATTAATGATTGCAGTCACTATGCAACAATTGACACATTTGGTTTCTCAGAAAGTGAGACAGAATGCACAAAGAAACATAATGTTTTTTGTTGTCGCTGTTTTTATAAACGATCTTCTATGATTGGATTGAGGGGATTAGATTCAGTCTTTATGATGAGGTTGAATTATAGAACAACATTTTCCTCCAACTCACTGTCCCTTTTCACCTCCCAGAGAGAGGCCTCCTGTCATCATCAGCTCTTTTCTCTCTCTTTCTCTCTCTGTAACTCTCTCTCTCTCTCTCTTGCGCTCTCTCTCTCTCTCTCTCTCTGTAACTCTCTCTCTCTCTCTCTCTCTCTCTCTCTCTCTGTAACTCTCTCTCTCTCTCTCTGTAACTCTCTCTCTCTCTCTCGCGCTCTCTCTCTCGTCAGAGTGCATGCTGGGAGTGAGTCATCAAGCAGGAGTAATTGTGAGAGCGAATGGAATTTCTTTTCACTCTATCGGGTTTTGGTATGTATATATTGATTAGTTTAGTTGTTTTAAGGGTATCTTGTTTAACCTGTTACTCCTACCCCCTACTTTTTCGAACATTCTGTTAAAAATCGTGCAACATTTCAGCGCCCTGCTGCTCATGCCAGGAATATAGTATATGCATATGATTAGTATGTGTGGATAGAAAACACTCAGACGTTTATAAAACTGGTTAAATCACGGCTGTGACTATAACAGAACGTGCGTTTCATCGAAAAGCGCAGGAAAATCTGATCACTGAAAATGGAAATATATATCCATCCGCCACTTCAACCCATGGATAAAGGCGAACCACAATAAATGGGGCTGAGGTTGCAATACCTACAGCTTCCACACGATGTCAACAGTCTTGTCATTTGCCTAGGCTTTGTTTCTTGGTCAAACGAAGAAGAGACAAGCCATTTCTTCCGGTCTCTGACCGGATATTTTGGTTGAGATTTACCCGGACATTATTTCCAGGCGGACGGCTCAAGAA
Source organism: Oncorhynchus gorbuscha (assembly GCF_021184085.1). NCBI lineage: Eukaryota > Metazoa > Chordata > Actinopteri > Salmoniformes > Salmonidae > Oncorhynchus > Oncorhynchus gorbuscha. The sequence goes on along the minus strand of NW_025744402.1, from coordinate 1,593 downwards.
TATACATCGCCTCGTGATCAAATTGGTCGCTTATTAACGTGTACTAATACCTAAAGTTGCATTACAAAAGTATTTTGAAGTGTTTTGTGAAAGTTTATCATCAACTTTTTTCATTTAAAAAAATGACGTTACGTTATAAGACACTATTTTTTTCCGTTTATCACATAGTCTTCATAGATCGATATCTAGGCTATATATGGACCGATTTAATCGAAAAAAAAGACCCAATAGTGATTATAGGACATCAAGGAGTGCCAACAAAGAAGATGGTCAAAGGTAATGAATGTTTTATATTTTATTTGTGCGGTTTGTGTAGTGACGACTATGCTAATTATTTTGTTTACGTCCCTGGCGGGTCTTTTGGGGTGTTACATGCTATAAGATAATAGCTTCTCATGCTTTCGCCGAAAAGCATTTTAAAAATCTGACTTGTTGCCTGGATTCACAACGAGTGTAGCTTTCATTCAATACCCTGCATGTGTATTTTAATGAACGTTTGAGTTTTAACTAGTACTATTAGCATTTAGCGTAGTGCATTTGCATTTCCAGATGTCTAGATGGGACGCCTGCGTGTCAGGTAGGAGCAAGAGGTTAACTATCACTAAGCATGTATAGTGGTGGTGGGATCTTTGAGGTTGATTTTTTGCGAGGGCACAACTAGCGGGTGGGGCTGGTTGCTATGGCCACTCGCGGAAATGTAGAGTTTGAAAAACTTAGTCGGAGGCATGGAGTAAAGATTCCTGCTGCGGCCGGGTGTTCAGTGGAAGAATGTAGCTTGGCTGTGGGTACTATCAGAGCATGGCGCTTGTAACGCCAGGGTAGTGGGTTCGATCCCCGGGACCACCCATACGTAGAATGTATGCACACATGACTGTAAGTCGCTTTGGATAAAAGCGTCTGCTAAATGGCATATATTATTATTATTATTATTATAGCATCAAATCAGCTCCAAGGATGAATAGCGCTGTAGTGATATTCTTAGATTCAATTGAAAAGGTGAATAAGATAGTTGGGGGTGTTGTGTTGCAGGAGACACAGACGCCGGTTTTCCGCTTATGAATCCGGCGAAGAAAGTTATGCTTTCTAACGTGCCACCATTTGTTAGAGATGAAGTGTTAGAGCGAGAGTTATCTCACCATGGTCAAATCGTATCTACAATAAAGAAGGTTCTTTTTGGATGCAAATCTCCGTTGTTGAAACATGTCGTGTCTCATAGGAGACAAGTGCATATGATTTTTAAAAAGGAAGGAGATGAACTGAATTTAGCGTTTAGCTTGAAGATTGATGGATTTGATTATGTTTTCTATGCAATCTACTGAATCAATGAAATGCTTTGGCTGTGGAAGAGAGGGGCATTTGGTGCGTAGTTGTCCCGAGAATGAGCGCGCTGAGCCTGGTAGTAGCTCTAGTGCGGGTGCAACTAACGCACCACCGCGAAGGGATGAACATACTGTAATGACCCGACTAGATCATAAAGGAACAATTGTCCAGACAGAGGCTTGAGTTTACGAATTGACGGTTTATTACACCAACTTTACACAGGCTACTGTTTGGGCCGTAGCACACGCCAAATAGATGACACAAGCCAATCGT
>NW_025744401.1:0-11140 GCF_021184085.1 Oncorhynchus gorbuscha | reverse complement strand
AGACCATACCAAACGCTCCTCACCGCGTGGCGCAGCCACCTACTCTGGTGGTCCCAGCGCGCACGACCACGTGGAGTTCCAGGTCTCCGGTAGCCTCTGAAACTGCCAATCTGCGGTCAACAAGGCAGGTTCATCTCAGCCTATGCCCACTCAGTCCCTCGACTTCTTGGCACTGACGGAGTTGCACCCTTCTGAAAAAAACACTCGATCCTCCGATGTCCAGCAACTACAGACCAGTATCCTTCTTTCTTTTTCTCTCCAAAACTCTTGAACGTGCCGTCCTGGTCAGCTCTCCCCGCTATCGACTCTCCAGAATGACCTTCTTGATCCAAATCCAGACTAGTCATTCAACTGAGACTGCTTCTTCTCTGTATCACGGGGCGCTCACCGCTAAAGCTAACTCTCGCTCTCCTCTGCTCTCATCCTTCCTAGACCTATCGGCTGCCTTCGATACTGCTGAACCATCAGATCCTCCTCTCCACCCTCTCGAGTTGGGCATCTCCGGCGCTGGCCCACGTTTGGATTGCGTCCTACCCTGACAGGTCGCTCCTGCCAGGTGGCGTGGCGAGAATCTGTCTCCCTCACCACGCGCTCTCACCACTGGTGTCCCCCAGGGCTCTGTTCTTGGCCCTCTCCTATTCTCGCTATACACCAAGTCACTTGGCTCTGTCATAACCTCACATGGTCTCTCCTATCATTGCTATGCAGACGACACACAATTAATCTTTCCCCCTTCTGATGACCAGGTGGCGAATCGCATCTCTGCATGTCTGGCAGACATATCAGTGTGGATGACGGATCACCACCTCAAGCTGAACCTCGGCAAGGACGGGCTGCTCTTCCTCCCGGGGAAGGACTGCCCGTTCCATGATCTCGCCATCACGGTTGACAACTCCCATTGTGTCCTCCTCCCAGAGCGCCAGAACCTTGGCGTGATCTGGACAACACCCTGTCGTTCTCAACCAACATCAAGGCGGTGGCCCGTTCCTGTAGGTTCATGCTCTACAACATCCGCAGAATACGACCCTGCCTCACACAGGAAGCGGCGCAGGTCCTAATCAGGCACTTGTCATCTCCCGTCTGGATTACTGCAACTCGCTGTTGGCTGGGCTCCCTGCCTGTGCCATTAAACCCTTCAACTCATCAGACGCCGCAGCCCGTCTGGTGTTCAACCTTCCCCAGTTCTCTCACGTCACCCCGCTCCTCCGCTCTCTCCACTGGCTTCCAGTTGAAGCTTGCATCCGCTACAAGACCTGGTGCTTTGCCTCGGGCTGTGAGGGGAGCGGCACCTCAGTACCTCCAGGCTCTGATCCAGGCCCTACACCCAAACAAGGGCACTGCGTTCATCCACCTCTGGCCTGCTCGCCTCCCTACCACTGAGGAAGTACAGCTCCGCTCAGCCAGTCAAACTGTTCGCTGCTCTGGCCCCCAATGGTGGAACAAACTCCCTCACGACGCCAGGACAATGAGGTCAATCACCACCTTCCGGAGACACCTGAAACCCCACCTCTTTAAGAATACCTAGGATGTGGATAAGTAATCCCTCTCACCCCCCCTAAGTTTTAGATGCACTATTGTTAAGTGACTGTCCCACTGGATGTCATAAGGTGAATGCACCAATTTGTAAGTCGCTCTGGATAAGAGCGTCTGCTAAATGACTTAAATGTAAAATGTAAAACAGGAAGTCATGGATGAACACGAGTTCCCAAAGATTCACATTTAACTTTAAAAAGTAACATCTTAATCAGCTATACATCAACTTTGTTCTTAAGAATTTCTAGGGGTTCTAATAACTGACCCATGTTTTAAAATAAAATGATTTACTGATTTACTATCTTTCTTTGAACAATTTTAACTCAAAGGTTAGATTCATATGATATTTCGAGTGTAAGATCAAGCTGATACACAGCAATTACATTTTTTCAGTCATTTTTGTTCATATTTACATAGGGTGCCAATCATGGTCCTGATAACACCAAGGTCATGGGTCGGGGTGGCAGGTAGCCTAGTGGTCAGTAACCGAGAGGTTGCTAGATCGACTCCCTGAGCTGACAAGGTAAAACTCTGTCGTTCTTCCCTGAACAAGGCAGTTAACCCACTGTACCTAGGCCGCCATTGTAAATAAGAATTTGTTCTTAATAAATAACAATTCAGGGAGAGCACTGTAGATTGATTGACAGTGATGGATGATAATGTTAGGTGTGGTACTAGGGTCCCCATTGGTTGTGTATTTTAAGCGTTAAAGCTATTGGAGGAGCAGGGTTGTGAAGGGGCTAATCGAGTGGCCCGTAAATGATGTGCTGCATCGTGGGAAATCAGCAGGATCATGGCCAGCTAGCTACTACACTACAGTCACTGATGGGCTATCTCAGGATGAGAGGTGGCAGGCTGCCCAATTACAAGGCCCATTGGTCAAGGTGGGGTCCGGTCCCTGTGGAGATGTCTGTAATTGAGTTGTGACCATGTCGATGTGTGGAGCGCCTCACGGGCAAAAAGCGGCGTGTGTGTGTGTACACCTGCAAGTGTGTGCATTGGAATCATTCACGATAGGCCTGCAGAAATCTATCATGGTCGGCCTAGCTGCTGCCCGACCTACAAACTCTGCCTACCTGTTGGGCTTGTCTATGGCTGCTTCTGTTTGCAATATGGCTGTGTTTTTGGTATTGGGCTTTATGGGAGCTATGTTATTTATGATACCCAAAATAGTCATGGGTTTGCCTCTGTCCTATATATGTCAATGCCATGGATAGAGGTCGGGCTAGAGTCTTCTGAAAGGATACATTGTAACACTGAATGACATTCAGGCGCTGTGACATGGAGCAGTGCGAGACAAACCAACCCTAACCCCAAAGTACACAGTTAGTAGACCTGACTCATTGAAGAGAACCCCAACGGTTCCTTATTAGATGTTTATGGCTCGCTCACCCCCCGGCCTGAACTGGGACTATAGAATGAGCTGTTAGTAGATGAGCAGTGGCTCACTGGAGAGAGAAGCTAGATAGAGTAAAAACATGTCGGATAGCACTCTGTGCAGAACACCCAGACTTGAATCTACTATACCAGAGAGAGCGAGACTCTGTTCATCCGTGTCCAATACATAAACACACAATAGCAGATCCATTTGAGGAGTTATGCCATGTCCAGGGCTTGACCTGATGTGACACTCTAGGACCAGGGTTTCCAAACTCTGTCCTGGGGCCCCATCTGGGTGAACGTTTTTGCCTTAGCAATACACAGCTCATTTTAAACAACCAACTCCTCAGCAATATTTGATCATTTGAATCAGCTGTGTGGTGCTAGGGCAACACCTAGTGGGGCCACAGGACTAAGTTTAGGAAACCCTTCTCTAGATGTGGCCCCTGGAGTTGAACATCAGTATGGCTTGTGTAAGAGTAGTATCGAAACCCAGAGCTAAGAGCAACAGCACTGTCTAGGATTAATGGCAGATTTTCATACTGAAAAAAACCAAATCTTAATGTTTTCATAGGCTGACTCTCCCAACAAATCACAAGGCAGACATGCCAGAACGTTGTAATTCAAAACCATAGTTTGCAGGCGAACCATTTGTGGTGGTTTATGAAGGTGGTTGACGCAAACTAGCCACTTGAGAAATGCACTCATTAAAAATAAACTCTGTGATCTCCATTTTACTCGGCCATACTATTTTGTGTCCTGGTGATGTTTAACACTGTCAACAAGTGGATAAAGTGATATAGGAAAGCAGAATGTCCCAACTCTGTCCTTTTCCTCTAAGCCAAACTGGAGTAAGTTCAGACGTGTTAGCCAGAACATTGATAGGCCTACGTTATGGGAGGCAACACGTCTGTTTAGAAAGACTAGTTAGTACAAGAGGTCCGACCCAGACCCACCAGCGAGATGCACTTCATCTCTTCTGTTTTTTTATCCTGATAGTCCAGGGATTATCAGATAAAAGCAGAACATTTGATACATTCCTCAGATATGAAAACCTAGAAGGGATGCCCATTTCAAATGTTTCCAGGAAGCAAGTTGAGATCTGCTATGCCCCCCCCTCCCAGAAAGAGCTAACCCTACTCAGCTGCATGGAATATCAATATCAATCTGTCTGTGTTTATGATATCACCGTGGTGTGGTTAAGCCGGTAAGCTTGACAGCAAAACACTGCATTCTTTTCCAAGCTCTTTCTCCATTACACCGTTCCTAAGCGATGTTCCACCAATGACAGTGATGGTGAGGGCTGATGTCTGTCTGTGTATCGGATGATCCCTGACCCATGTGCCCACACAGCTGTTGATTCAGCACGGAGACCGCACCCCTGTCCTGTTTCACTTCCTCGTAAGAGGGACGCGGAGGCCGCACGCATGGACACACACACATGACACGAGATGGAGAGAGGAATATAATTAGCCCATCTTACAATACAATAAATCAATACTAAATTGACAACCACACCATTGTAGCAGGGAGGGAAATGAGGCAGGTGTGCTATTTAGAATGCTTTGCGGTCTTAATCAGTAATCCGTCATGAATTAATTAAATGCACACAGGAAATTAACTAGGCCAATTAGACATGTGACCATTGACCTCTAAAAAGGATGTCTGGGTTCTGTCAAAATCAGAGCTAGTAATTTGAAATCCATGCAGATGAGCACTTCAATGAACCAACCACCTCTGCTTACTCTAAAGTACTGGCTTTCCAACAATTATTTCCACACTTCCTCAAAAGCACACTTTTTTTAGCTTTCTGCTGGGCTGGCTTCCTCCATCTTTGCCATTTTCATCCTTTAAACATCTCAGTTCACCATGTTAAATGACTATATAATCGCCATGATAACCAGTGTATCTTTAGGAGAGCAGTAAATCCCAGATACTGTAGATCGTCGGACGCTAACGTGACGCGAACGCGAGGTCTGTGGACGCGGAGGTTCAGAACGTGGACGCGGAGAGTGTCTGTGAACGTGGACGCGGAGTGTCTGTGAACGTGGACGCCGGAGTGTCTGTGGACGCGGAGTGTCTGTGGACGCTGGAGTGTCTGTGGACGCTGGAGCTGCTCTGTGGACGCCGAGTGTCTGTGACGCGGAGTGTCTGTGGGACGCGAGTGTCTGTGGACGCTGAGTGTCTAGACGCGGAGTGTCTGTGGACGGGAGTGTCTGTGGACGCGGAGTGTCTGTGGACGGGAGGCCTGTGGACGCGGGAGGCCAGGACGCGAGGGGACGCTGTAGTGTCTGTGGACGCGTGAGCGTCTGTGGATGTGGAGTGTCTGTGGACGCGGAGTGTCTGTGGACGCGAGGTCATGGACGCGGAGTGTCTGTGGACGGAGTGTCTGTGGACGCGGAGTGTCTGTGGACGCGGAGTGGACGCGGACACTCCTCTCACCCCCCCCCCCTTTAAGATTTAGATGCACTATTGTAAAGTGACTGTTCCACTGGATGTCATAAGGTGAATGCACCAATTTGTAAGTCGCTCTGGATAAGAGCGTCTGCTAAATGACTTAAATGTAAATGTAATGTGTCTGTGGACGCTGGAGTGTCTGTGGACGCGGAGTGTCTGTGGGACGCGGAGTGTCTGTGGACGCGGAGTGTCTGTGGACGCGGAGTGTCTGTGGACGCGGAGTGTCTGTGGACGCGGGAGTGTCTGTGGACGCGGAGTGTCTGTGGACGCGGAGTGTCTGTGGACGCGGAGTGTCTGTGGACGCGGAGTGTCTGTGGACGCGGAGTGTCTGTGGACGCTGAGGCCTGTGGACGCGAGGCTCTGTGGACGCGGAGTGTCTGTGGACGCGGGAGTGTCTGTGGACGCGGAGTGTCTGTGGACGCGGAGTGTGTTTCTTTTAAACTGGTAATTGGGTTTGCACCCACCTCTCATGAATAACCATGCATGGGACTCCTGGGAACATTGGACATTCCCTCCCCTCCCTCCGACCCAGCACCTCAGCCCATACGGATCAATGGCCAGTGACTATTCCATTTGCTAGGCCTGCTATAAATTAAGGCTATTTAAACAGAGGGGGCATCGATCTCCCCTGCAAGCCAGGCAAGGCCTTGCAGGCTGGATGGCCTTGAGACTGCAGCATCAGCCAGCCACTCACTTTATCGCCAGCCGGACACACATTAGGGCACAGTCACACTCTGATACACGTACATAATCACAAACCCTTGGAATCGCTCTTGAAGTTTGTGTTTTCCATTTGGCTCTCCAATAGTTAAGTGCCGGTGCCATTCACCTGTATGATAGTGAGCATTGTGAACAAGTTAACAAAAACCAGATTAACAAACGTCTGTTTCAGCTTTCACCTAATCCTCCCTTGTTATCTCTCTCCCCCTCTGCGCTGCTCCTAACAGGATTTATGGGATTATTGAAATCCATGAGGTCCAGGAGACGTGTATTAAAATGTAATTTTGTTTCCTTCAGATTAATGTTAACAATTATGGAGGACCACTCATCTTCAGAAGGAGACCGGTTGTTATGGAGGATCAGAGCCTGTCGCCTGCGGGGCAAGACTTAGCCTTCACCTTTCATTCCCTTTGTCCCTCCCTTCTCACCTTGTTCAGTGTTCATCTTCTATATTTTTAAACACAAAAGCCTAAAAGTGTTTTAAAGCATCACACTCTTTTGTACTGAGCTTGCTGCAACACATACAGATTCTAGTCCCGATTCTCTTCTATTTGTGGTTTCTGTGCTGGCTTTGTAGCCCTCTGATACTTAATGAGCTTACCCAAATCCAATAGTCATTTCATTATTTCAGTTGCTAAAAACCGCTGCAAAATAACTGCCTACCAAACCACTAGAATATTAAAGAACCTGTCACAAGCCAAACATGTTTCTCTGCACAAGGCAAGCATCTTGGATTTGTCCCAAGTGGCACCCTATTTCATATATAGTGCACTACTTTTGACCAGGGCCCATAGGGTTGCAGCCCTTATGTCTCCTCCAATTGGAATGTATGATCTCAATAGGGAGACAATAGACTTCTCCTCTGACGTGAGAAATGAATGGGATTCAATCAATGGGAGCCAACATCTGGCTGCTGTCAAACCTAAATGCCACGTTAGCCTATTATGAATCCGACAGAGATTCTACCTCCCCATTTGTCTCAATTGTCTTTTTTAATTTCATGCTAATTTCTGTGTTTTATTAGTCGCTCGCATATGTCGTCTTTGGGAAACAAATCATTTCATTAGGGTTGTTTTTATTGTGATGGTAATCACCTTAGTTTCCTGTGCCAGGCTGCAGTAATGTTGCTGGTGAATTAGTGTGGTGCTGAACAATGCCAAGTCAGGACAGAAGGTCTGGCATGAACTAATTTCCCTCTAAAACTGATCTACAGGTGATTCGTGGGTGGGGGTGTGTATTGGAAGACACTTCTTAAAACCAGGACCTGTTCGTGTGGGTGCTTTTGTGGGTGGCTGTGCCATCTTCAGTTTGACCAAACAACGCAAAGACACCGGAAGAATAATTGCAGTCACAAATGCTCACAGCTGTTTTCAGTCAGTCAGTTAGTGCACTCTTGCCCAATTGCGGCCCTAACTATTGTGTAAAAATAGGAAAGAAGATATTAGAGTTGGAAACAACAAGCTAGGAAATGTAATGCCATGAGTTTCTTTCCCTCTCAGCTTTGCTCACTCCGCAATCTCCTGCACTTGTATGAGATTCATCTGAGACCTACCTGCATCTTTTTATTGTCTCCTGTATCTTGACCTCTACTCCTGTCTCTGCTTTGTGTGTGTGTGTGTGTGTGTTAGGGCTGTCCCGACTAAACAAAAATATCTTGTTCAATTCTATGTTGTCATCTTCAGTGAATAATAATTTTTGATCGAGTGCTTGCTTCGTTGAGAAAGTACGTGCAGTTGAAATCTGGTCATAGAAATTTCCGGATGATGAAATTACGTCTTTTCCTGACGTTGAAATCAGGTACCTTTTTGATTCTGAAAAGTTGAAAGACGTCATTTTTACATTTGTTGAAAGTACATATTTTTGGGGTAATTAATTCTATACCCAAATTTCAACTGCACATAGATTCTAAATGTATTTTGGCATTCTATCACAATAATACGTACATCTATTCAATATAGGAAAGGAAAGAGGGTGCCAACTAACTTCTTCTGTAGCCTGTCAACTATGTGTCTGTTTATCCCTGTTCTCTCCCTCTCTGCACAGACCATACAAACGCTCCTCACCGCGTGGCCGCGGCCACCCTACTCTGGTGGTCCCAACGCGCACGACTCCACGTGGAGTTCCAGGTCTCCGGTAGCCTCTGGAACTGCCAATCTGCGGTCAACAAGGCAGAGTTCATCTCAGCTATGCCTCCCTCCAGTCCCTCGACTTCTTGGCACTGACGGAAACATGGATCACCACAGACAACACTGCTACTCCTACTGCTCTCTCTTCGTCCGCCCACGTGTTCTCGCACACCCGAGAGCGTCTGGTCAGCGGGTGGTGGCACCGGATCCCATCTCTCCCAAGTGGTCATTCTTCTCTCCCTTACCCATCTGTCTATCGCTCCTTTGAATTCCATGCTGTCACAGTTACTAGCCCTTTCAAGCTTAACATCCTTATCATTTATCGCCCCTCCAGGTTTCCTCGGAGGATTCATCAATGAGCTTGATGCCTTGATAAGCTCCTTTTCCTGAGGACGGCTCACCTCTCACAGTTCTGGGCGACTTTAACCTCCCCACGTCTACCTTTGACTCTTTCCTCTCTGCCTCCTTCTTTCCACTCCTCTCCTCTTTTGACCTCACCCTCTCACCTTTCCCCCTACTCTAAAGACAGGCAATACGCTCACCTCATCTTTACTAGATGCTGTTCTTCCACTAACCTCATTGCAACTCCTCCAAGTCTCCGACCACTGCCTTGTATCCTTTTCCCTCTCGCTCTCATCAACACCTCCCACACTGCCCCTACTGGATGGTATCGCGCCGTCCCAACCTTTTCGCTCTCTCTCCCCCGCTACTCTCTCCTCTTCCATCCTATCATCTCTTCCTCCGCTCAAACCTTCTCCCACCTATCTCCTGATTCTGCCTCCTCAACCCTCCTCTCCTCCCTCTCTGCATCCCTGACTCTCTATGTTCCCCCTATCCTCCAGGCCGGCTCGGTCCTCCTCCCGCTCCGTGGCTCGATGACTCATTGCGAGCTCACAGAACAGGGCTCCGGGCAGCCCGAGCGGAAATGGAGGAAAACTCGCCTCCCTGCGGACCTGGCATCCTTTCACTCCCTCCTCTCTACATTTTCCTCCTCTGTCTCTGCTGCTAAAGCCACTTTCTACCACGCTAAATTCAAGCATCTGCCTCTAACCCTAGGAAGCTCTTTGCCACCTTCTCCTCCCTCCTGAATCCTCCCCCCCCCCCCCCCCTCCTCCCTCTCTGCAGATGACTTCGTCAACCATTTTGAAAAAGAAGGTCGACGACATCCGATCCTCGTTTGCTAAGTCAAACGACACCGCTGGTTCTGCTCACTGCCCTACCCTGTGCTCTGACCTCTTTCTCCCCTCTCTCTCCAGATGAAATCTCGCGTCTTGTGACGACCGGCCGCCCAACAACCTGCCCGCTTGACCCTATCCCCTCCTCTCTTCTCCAGACCATTTCCGGAGACCTTCTCCCTTACCTCACCTCGCTCATCAACTCATCCCTGACCGTTGGCTACGTCCCTTCCGTCTTCAAGAGGAAGCGAGAGTTGCACCCCTTCTGAAAAAACCACACACTCGATCCCTCCGATGTCAACAATTACAGACCAGTATCCCTTCTTTCTTTTCTCTCCAAAACTCTTGAACGTGCCGTCCTTGGCCAGCTCTCCCGCTATCTCTCTCTGAATGACCTTCTTGATCCAAATCAGTCAGGTTTCAAGACTAGTCATTCAACTGAGACTGCTCTCCTCTGTATCACGGAGCGCTCCGCACTGCTAAAGCTAACTCTCTCTCCTCTGCTCTCATCCTTCTAGATCTATCGGCTGCCTTCGATACTGTGAACCATCAGATCCTCCTCTCCACCCTCTCCGAGTTGGGCATCTCCGGCGCGGCCCACGCTTGGATTGCGTCCTACCTGACAGGTCGCTCCTACCAGGTGGCGTGGCGAGAATCTGTCTCCTCACCACGCGCTCTCACCACTGGTGTCCCCCAGGGCTCTGTTCTTGGCCCTCTCCCTATTCTCGCTATACACCAAGTCACTTGGCTCTGTCATAACCTCACATGGTCTCTCTTATCATTGCTATGCAGACGACACACAATTAATCTTCTCCTTTCCCCCTTCTGATGACCAGGTGGCGAATCGCATCTCTGCATGTCTGGCAGACATATCAGTGTGGATGACGGATCACCACCTCAAGCTGAACCTCGGCAAGACGGAGCTGCTCTTCCTCCCGGGGAAGGACTGCCCGTTCCATGATCTCGCCATCACGGTTGACAACTCCATTGTGTCCTCCTCCCAGAGCGCCAGAGAACCTTGGCGTGATCCTGGACAACACCCTGTCGTTCTCAACTAACATCAAGGCGGTGGCCCGTTCCTGTAGGTTCATGCTCTACAACATCCGCAGAGTACGCGACCCTGCCTCACACAGGGAAGCGGCGCAGGTCCTAATCAGGCACTTGTCATCTCCCGTCTGGATTACTGCAACTCGCTGTTGGCTGGGCTCCCCTGCCTGTGCCATTAAACCCCTTCAACTCATCAGAACGCAGTTCTCTCACGTCACCCCGCTCCTCCGTTCTCTCCACTGGCTTCCAGTTGAGGCTCGCATCACATGCAAGACCATGGTGCTTGCCTACGGAGCTGTGAGGGAGCGGCACCCTCAGTACCTCCAGGCTCTGATCAGGCCCTACACCCAAACAAGGGCACTGCGTTCATCCACCTCTGGCCTGCTCGCCTCCCACACCACTGAGGAAGTACAGCTCCCGCTCAGCCCAGTCAAAACTGTTCGCTGCCCTGGCCCCCAATGGTGGAACAAACTCCCTCACGACGCCAGGACAGCGGAGTCCAATCACCACCTTCCGGAGACACCTGAAACCCCACCTCTTTAAGGAATACCTAGGATAGGATAAGTAATCCCTCTCACCCCCTCCCCCTAAGTTTTAGATGCACTATTGTTAAGTGACTGTCCCACTGGATGTCATAAGGTGAATGCACCAATTTGTAAGTTGCTCTGGATAAGAGCGTCTGCTAAATGACTTAAATGTAAA
>NW_025744400.1:0-11141 GCF_021184085.1 Oncorhynchus gorbuscha | reverse complement strand
CACCCACCACATTATCCCCACAGCTGGCACACCGCCCTGGGGTAGAGGAGGAGAGTTAGACCCTCACCCACCACATTATCCCCACAGCTGGCACACCGCCCTGGTGTAGAGGAGGAGAGTTAGACCCTCTGACCAAAGGTATGTCTGTCTGGCACACCGCCCTGGGGTAGAGGAGGAGAGTTAGACCCTCTGACCAAAGGTATGTCTGTCTGGCACACCGCCCTGGGGTAGAGGAGGAGAGTTAGACCCTCTGACCAAAGGTCTGTCTGTCTGTCTGTCTGTCTGTCTGTCTGTCTGTCTGTCTGTCTGTCTGTCTGTCTGTCTGTCTGTCTGTCTGTCTGTCTGTCTGTCTGTCTGTCTGTCTGTCTGTCTGTCTGTCTGTCTGTCTGTCTGGCACACCGCCCTGGGGTAGAGGAGGAGAGTTAGACCCTCTGACCACAGGTATGTCTGTCTGTCTGTCTGGCACACCGCCCTGGGGTAGAGGAGGAGAGTTAGACCCTCTGACCACAGGTCTGTCTGTCTGTCTGTCTGTCTGTCTGTCTGTCTGTCTGTCTGTCTGTCTGTCTGTCTGTCTGTCTGTCTGTCTGTCTGTCTGTCTGTCTGTCTGTCTGTCTGGCACACGGCCCTGGGGTAGAGGAGGAGAGTTAGACCCTCTGACCACAGGTATGTCTGTCTGTCTGTCTGGCACACCGCCCTGGGGTAGAGGAGGAGAGTTAGACCCTCTGAACACAGGTCTGTCTGTCTGTCTGTCTGTCTGTCTGTCTGTCTGTTTGCCTGTCTGTCTGTCTGTCTGTCTGTCTGTCTGTCTGTCTGTCTGTCTGTCTGTCTGTCTGTCTGTCTGTCTGTCTGTCTGTCTGTCTGTCTGTCTGTCTGTCTGTCTGTCTGTCTGTCTGTCTGTCTGTCTGTCTGTCTGTCTGTCTGTCTGTCTGTCTGTCTGTCTGTCTGTCTGTCTGTCTGTATGGCTGTCTGGCTACAGGAGGAAAAGGAGAGTTAGACTCCCTGCCACAGGTTTGTCTGTCTGGTCTGACTGGCTACGTTAACATGGCAACATGATCTCTGAACATGCTACCATGACAACATGCTCTCAGCTAATGTATGCTAGAAGTATGCTACCATGACTCTGAACACACGTTACACCATGACAACACGGTCTCTGTACACATGTTACCATGACAACACACTCTCTGAACACATGTTACCATGACAACACTCACACTGAACACATGTTACCATGACAACATGCTCTCAGCTAATGTATGCTAGAAGTATGCTACCATGACAACATGTTCTCTGAACACACGTTAACATGACAACACGTTCCCTGCACACATGTTACCATGACAACACGCTCTCTGAACACGTTACCATGACAGCACACTATATGTACACATGTTACCATGACAACATGCTCTCTGAACACATGTTACCATGACAACACACTCTCTGAACACATGTTACCATGACAACAATCACACCGAACACGTTAACATGACAACACGTTCCCTGCACACATGTTACCATGACAACACACTCTCTGAACATGTTACCATGACAACACACTCTTTGAACACGTTAACACACGCTGTCTGTCATAACTTGAGAGGCAATCATACTGTATATAACAGCATTTTCCTAAGAACCAGCATCCTTCTGATGACAAGAAAACATCCCTAATCAAAGGGCCTTCAGAGGCAAACTGGGGACATTCCCCAAAACATTAGCTAAAGGTCACATTAAGTTGTAGTTAGGGTTTAATGTAACATTAGCAATATAACATTCCAAAAACTAAATATTTTTGATAACTTCAGATAAAAAAAAAATGTATGAAATAATTTTTTAGGGAATGTTCTCGTAACATTCACATAACGTTGTCCACAACAATGATAAAAACTACCACAGAACAAACCTTTGAGGTTCTCATGAGGTTGCCAGGGAAATAACACAATGTACCAGTCATGTTCTCAGGACATACTGCCGCGACAAAGAGTGGTTGTCAGGACATACTGCCGCGACAAAGAGTGGTTGTCAGGACATACTGCCGCGACAAAGAGTGGTTCTCAGGACATACTGCCGCGACAAAGAGTGGTTCTCAGGACATACTGCCGCGACAAAGAGTGGTTCTCAGGACATACTGCCGCAACAAAGAGTGGTTCTCAGGACATACTGCCGCGACAAAGAGTGGTTCTCAGGACATACTGCCGCGACAAAATGTGGTTCTCAGGACATACTGCCGCGACAAAATGTGGTTCTCAGGACATACTGCCGCGACAAAATGTGGTTCTCAGGACATACTGCCGCGACAAAATGTGGTTCTCAGGACATACTGCCGCGACAAAGAGTGGTTCTCAGGACATACTGCCGCGACAAAGAGTGGTTCTCAATTGGAGACAATTGAGACATGGATTTGCACATTATTTTATTTTACCTTTATTTTACTAGGCAAGTCTATTAAAAACAAATTCTTATTTTCAATGACGGCCTCGGAACAGTGGGTTAACTGCCTGTTCAGGGGCAGAACGACAGATTTGTACCTTGTCAGCTCGGGGATTTGATCGTACAACTTTCCAGGTTACTAGTCCAACGCTCTAACCACTAGGCTACCTGCC
Source organism: Oncorhynchus gorbuscha (assembly GCF_021184085.1). Classification (NCBI taxonomy): domain Eukaryota; kingdom Metazoa; phylum Chordata; class Actinopteri; order Salmoniformes; family Salmonidae; genus Oncorhynchus; species Oncorhynchus gorbuscha. The sequence goes on along the minus strand of NW_025744400.1, from coordinate 8,535 downwards.
CCTAACCACTAGACTACCTGCTCTAACCACTAGACTACCTGCTCTAACCACTAGGCTACCTGCTCTAACCACTAGGCTACCTGCCCCTAACCACTAGACTACCTGCCCCTAACCACTAGACTACCTGCTCTAACCACTAGACTACCTGCTCTAACCACTGGACTACCTGCTCTAAACCGCTGGTATAATACAACCGCTGGACTACCTTATGCAAACCACTGGACTACCTTAATAACCGCACTGGACTACATGCTCTAACCACTGGACTATAACTCCTAACCGCTGGACTACTTAACTCTGCAACCATGGACTATGCTCTAACCACTGGACTACCTGCTCTAACCACCACTGGACTACCTGCTCTAACCACTAGACTACCTGCTCTAAGCACTAGACTACCTGCTCTAAGCACTGGACTACCTGCTCTAACCACTAGACTACCTGCTCTAACCACTAGGTTACCTGGACTGCTAACCACTGGACTACCTGGACTCTAACCACTGGCTACCTGCTCTAACCACTAGGCTACCTGCCCCTAACCACTGGACTACCTGCCCCAACCACTAGACTACCTGCTCTAACCACTAGACTACCTGCTCTAACCACTGGACTACCTGCTCTAACCACTAGACTACCTGCTCCTAACCACTAGGTTACCTGCTCTAACCACTAGACTACCTGCTCTAACCACTAGACTACCTGCTCTAACCACTAGACTACCTGCTCTAAGCACTAGACTACCTGCTCTAACCACTAGACTACCTGCCTCTAACCACTAGACTACCTGCTCTAACCACTAGGCTATCTGTCAAAACCACTAGGAAACATCGTCTCCAACCACTAGACTACCTGCTTCTAACCACTAGACACCTGCCTAACCACTAGACTACCTGCTCTAACCACTAGGCTACCTGCCTCTAACCACTCAGACTACCTGCCTCTAACCACTAGGCTACCTGCTCTAACCATCAGACTACCTGTCAGCACTAGACTACCTGCTCTAACCACTCAGGCTACCTGCTCTAACCACTAGACTACCTGCTCTAACCACTAGGCTACCTGCTCTAACCACTAAACTAGTTTAACCCTAACCAACTGATACTACTAGTTTAACCCTAACCAACTGATACTACTAGTTTAACCCTAACTAACTGATACTACCAGTTTAACCCCAACCAACTGCTACTACTAGTTTAACCCTAACCAACTGATACTACTAGTTTAACTAACTGATACTACTAGTTTAACTAACTGATACTACTAGTTTAACCCTAACTAACTGATACTACTAGTTTAACTAACTGATACTACTAGTTTAACCCTAACTAACTGATACTACTAGTTTAACTAACTGATACTACTAGTTTAACCCTAACTAACTGATACTACTAGTTTAACTAACTGATACTACTAGTTTAACCCTAACCAACTGATACTACTAGTTTAACCCTAACTAACTGATACTACTAGTTTAACTAACTGATACTACTAGTTTAACCCTAACCAACTGATACTACTAGTTTAACTAACTGATACTACTAGTTTAACTAACTGATACTACTAGTTTAACTAACTGATACTACTAGTTTAACCCTAACCAACTACTAATCTTATGTAGCAGAACATGTATTCACCACCACTGTTTCCTGGCTGTGATCGGGCCATAAAATCACCATGTGATCAGATCTCCCAGATGTAGATCTTTACTGATCAACCAGGACTATTGGATCTGTAATCAAGTGTCTGGTGAAGTAAAGATTTCTACCAAAGCCAAAAGGAATTGGACACCAAGAATACTATATTCATACCCGATAGCATCTCTCAAGGGAATGTCTGAGATGATTCTTTATATCGGAAAGACCAAGAACTGAACACATCTGGAGGCTGTTGATGCTGAGGGGGAGCAACACATCTGAGGCCGGGGGCGGGCATCATTTTCTGGCTAATTAAGATGGTATCGTTAGGTACCGCTATCACTACTTTTACACACCCTCCTGCAATAGCTTCAATGGACATATGTCAGATAACGTATTTATACCTACATTAATAAATAGATTTTAATACAAATCAATGATTTCCAAACTATACTATATGTATAATTGAGTCAAATAAAATGAAGTGTAACACTCTGCTATTCTTAGCTAAATCCTAATGTTCATGGATACGGACGAGGATGAAATATTTTTTTTTCATTTTTATTTGACCTTTATTTAACCAGGCAAGCAGTTAAGAACAAATTCTTTATTTTCAATGACGGCCTGGGAACAGTGGGTTAACTGGTCTATTAACTGTCTAGGAACAGAGGTTAACTGGCCTAGAACAGTGGGTTAACTGGCCTAGGAACAGTGGGTTAACTGGTCTAGGAACAGTGGGTTAACTGGTCTAGGAACAGTGGGTTAACTGGTCTAGGAACAGTGGGTTAACTGGTCTAGGAACAGTGGGTTGGGGTTAACTGGTCTAGGAACAGTGGGTTAACTGGTCTAGGAACAGTGAGTTAACTGGCCTAGGAACAGTGGGTTAACTGGCCTAGGAACAGTGGGTTAACTGGTCTAGGAACAGTGGGTTAACTGGCCTAGGAACACTAGGCCACCCTGCCGTCCCTACACTCTAACCACTAGGCAACCCTGCCGTCCCTACACTCTAACCACTAGGCCACCCTGCCGTCCCTACACTCTAACCACTAGGCTACCCTGCCGTCCCTACACTCTAACCACTAGGCCACCCTGCCGTCCCTACACTCTAACCACTAGGCTACCCTGCCGTCCCTACACTCTAACCACTAGGCCACCCTGCCGTCCCTACACTCTAACCACTAGGCTACCCTGCCGTCCCTAAACTCTAACCACTAGGCCACCCTGCCGTCCCTAAACTCTAACCACTAGGCTACCCCGCCGTCCCCTGGGGACACTTTATTTAAAACAAAGTCTCTGCATCACATTGCGTGTGACAGAGTGACACAGCCAACAATGTTTGCCGTTTTCTAATCAATCAGTTAATGTTTTAATGATAAAGATACTAAAACGTTTGTAGGCTCTGTCTCCATCTTGTCTTTGATATTGAGCTGGTATTACAGCGCTAAGAAAAGAGACAGATTACTCAGTGTGGAAAAACGGCATTTTGATATCTTTAATTGACTCGAAGATATCTTTAATTGAGTTTAAGATGTCCCAACTCAATGAGAAGTTTATCTTTTGCCCCAATTAATGACACAAGCAAGATAAATTAGCGATAAAATAAAATTTATATGCAGTTTTAGAAAATATATCTTACAATGTTTTTACACTAAAGACAGACAGAATCTCTGAAGAAAAAATAAAGTATTTTTTAATTTAAGATCTTGATCTGGCGTTGACGGTCTGTTGTGAACGGTGGATCGGGACTCGTGTTACAGACACACTGAGACAGGAGATGGGATATCAGACGCTGTGTCTGTGTTAGAGTGTGTGTGTGTGCGCGTGTGTGTGTGTGTGTGTGTGTGTGTGTGTCTGTGTGTCTGTGTGTGTGTGTGTGTGTGTGTGTGTGTGTGTGTGTGTGTGTGTGTGTGTGTGTCTGTGTGTCTGTGTGTGTGTGTTGTGTGTGTGTGTGTGTGTGTGTGTGTGTGTGTGTGTGTGTGTGCGTGTGTGTGTGTGTGTGTGTGTGTGTGTGTGTCGTGTGTGTGTATATGTGTATGTGTGTGTGTGTGTGTGTGTGTGTGTGTGTGTGTGTGTGTGTGTGTGTGTGTGTGTGTGTGTGTGTGTGTGTGTGTGTGTGTGTGTGTGTGTGTGTGTGTGTGTGTGTGTGTGTGTGTGTGTGTCTGTGTGTGTATATATATATACACAGCGAAGCAGAGGGATATATTAGAATCAGACACCACTCCAGCTTTTCATTTCCACAGTTCCATTTCCTGTGTATCCATCATAAGAATCAAACAGAAATGAGGGACAAGCTGCATCTGTTCCAGGTATCACGACGAGAGGAACCTTAGGAAGTGATCAAATAGCCCTGATTTATAGCTTGACCCCCCCCCAAAAAAAAAAAGTTGGCCACTCCCTAAACTTTCAAAAATGTCTATTGTTTTAAAATCCATTTGGCAAACGTCCTTATTCAGGGTGACTTCCAGGGTGACTTCCAGGGTAACTTCCAGGGTGACTTCCAGGGTGACTTTACACAAACAGGCCCAGCTATCAGGTTTCATCTGGTTTCACCAGCTTCCTATCTCAAACCTCAATTACAGAGGCTGTGTTACCTACTGTACGCTACGAGAACGGTACGGGGGAGAGAGATTAAACAAACTGGAGATGGCGCGTCTCGAGGGGGATGTGTGGGTGTCAATGGAATCACAGGTTGGTAATCACTTCAGAGAGCCAGAGGGGAGGAGGAGGAGGAGGAGGGGAGGAGGAGGAGGGGAGGAGGAGGAGGGGAGGGGGCAGAGAAGGAGACAAAATAGAGAGAGTTATAGAGGGAAGGAGGGGGGAGAATGAGAGAGAGTTACAGAGGTAGGGGGAGAATGAGAGAAAGTTACAGAGGTATGGGGGAGAATGAGAGAAAGAGAGTCACAGAGGTGGGGGGGAATGAGAGAGAGTTACAGAGGTATGGGGGGGTGAGAGAAAGAGAGTGACAGAGGTGGGGGGGGGTGAGAGAAAGAGAGTGACAGAGGTGGGGGGGATGAGAGAAAGAGAGTCACAGAGGTGGGGGGAGAATGAGAGAGAGTTACAGAGGTATGGGGGGGGATGAGAGAGAGTTACAGAGGTGCGGGGGGAGAATGAGAGAAAGAGAGTTATAGAGGTGGGGGGGAGAATGAGAGAAAGGGAGTTATAGAGGTGGGGGGAGAATGAGAGAAAGAGAGTTACAGAGATATGGGGGGAGAATGAGAGAAAGAGAGTCACAGAGGTAGGGGGAGAATGAGAGAGAGAGAGTTACAGAGATAGGGGGGGAATGAGAGAAAGAGAGTCACAGAGGTAGGGGGGAGAATGAGAGAAAGAGAGTTACAGAGATAGGGGGGAGAATGAGAGAAAGAGAGTTACAGAGACAAGGGGGAGAATGAGAGAAAGTTACAGAGATATGGGGGAGAATGAGAGAGAGAGTTATAGAGATAAGGGGGAGAATGAGAGAGTTACAGAGGTAGGAGGGGGAGAATGAGAGAAGAGAGAGTTACTGAGGTGGGGGGAGAATGAGAGAGAGAGTTACAGAGGTGGGGGAGAATGAGAGAAGAGAGAGTTACTGAGGTAGGGGGGAGAATGAGAGAAAGAGAGTTACAGAGATATGGGGGGAGAATGAGAGAAAGAGAGTTATAGAGATAGGGGGAGAATGAGAGAGAGTTACAGAGGTGGGGGGAGAATGAGAGAGAGTTACAGAGATAGGGAGGGGGATGAGAGAAAGAGAGTTACAGAGGTAGGGGGAGAATGAGAGAGAGAGAGTTACAGAGATAGGGGGGATGAGGAAGAGAGTCACAGAGGTAGGGGGAGAATGAGAGAGAGAGAGTTATAGAGATAGGGGGGAGAATGAGAGAAAGAGAGTTATAGAGATAGGGGGGAGAATGAGAGAGAGTGACAGAGGTATGGGGGGAGAATGAGAGAGAGTTACAGAGATAAGGGGGAGAATGAGAGAGAGTTACAGAGATAAGGGGGAGAATGAGAGAGAGTTACAGAGATAAGGGGGGAGAATGAGAGAGAGTTACAGAGGTAGGGGGAGAATGAGAGAGAGTTACAGAGATAAGGGGGGATGAGAGAGAGTTACAGAGATAAGGGGGAGAATGAGAGAGAGTTACAGAGATAAGGGGGGAATGAGAGAGAGTTACAGAGGTAGGGGGAGAATGAGAGAGAGTTACAGAGATAAGGGGGGGATGAGAGAGAGTTACAGAGGTAGGGGGGAGAATGAGAGAGAGTTACAGAGATAAGGGGGGGAATGAGAGAGAGTTACAGAGATAAGGGGGAGAATGAGAGAGAGTTACAGAGATAAGGGGGGGAATGAGAGAGAGTTACATAGGTAGGGGGAGAATGAGAGAGAGTTACAGAGATAAGGGGGAGAATGAGAGAGAGTTACAGAGATAAGGGGGGGATGAGAGAGAGTTACAGAGGTAGGGGGGAGAATGAGAGAAAGAGAGTTACTGAGGTGGGGGGGTGAGAGAGAGTTACAGAGGTGGGGGAGAATGAGAGAGAGTTACAGAGGTGGGGGGGAGAATGAGAGAAAGAGAGTTACAGAGGTGGGGGGAGAATGAGAGAAAGAGAGTTACTGAGGTGGGGGGGAGAATGAGAGAAAGAGAGTTACAGAGGTGGGGGGGATGAGAGAGAGTTACAGAGGTGGGGGGAGAATGAAAGAGAGTTACAGAGGTGGTGGGGGAGAATGAGAGAAAGGAGTTACAGAGATAAGGGGGAGAATGAGAGAAAGAGAGTTACAGAGATAAGGGGGAGAATGAGAGGAAGAGAGTTACAGAGATAAGGGGGAGAATGAGAGGAAGAGAGTACTGAGGTGGGGGATGAGAGGAAGAGAGGGTGGGTGGGTGGGAGCGAGAGGCAGAGACACTGTTATAGTCTTCAGATCACAGGGCAGTGAGTGGATAAGAGAGCCCAACGTGTCCCACAGGGCTCCCACTTTAAAACAGCCAGAAGGAAACCTCTCGGAAATCATTTCCCTTTGGTGGCTCGGTATCGCTAGGGCCCTCAGGAGCCATGTGTGTGTGTGTGTGTGTGTGTGTGTGTGTGTGTGAGTGTGTGTGTGTGTAGCTATGTGTGTGGTGTGTGTGAGTTATGTGTGTGACTGCATGCTGTGCATAGTCATATACACACACACACACACTCTCACACACACACACACACACACACACACACACACACACACACACACACACACACACACACACACACACACACACACACACACACACACACACACACACACACACACACACACACACACACACACAGTGCCAAAGACGAGCACACACCCCACACGTCGCCAGACGTGCACATACACAGACATAATTACCTTAATATACACATGAATCCATCGTAGGCTGTACAAACATATTCCAAATGCATATTGAACAAGTTCGTCAACGTTGTATTATAGTCCATGACAATCCTGTAATTATATTTAAAGGGACATTTCCCCACGCTGCTCTTTTTATATTTAAAGGGACATTTCCCCACACTGCTCTTTTTATATTTAAAGGGACATTTCCCCACGCTACTCTTTTTATATTTAAAGGGACATTTCCCCACGTTGCTCTTTTTATATTTAAAGGGGCATTTCTCCACGCTGCTCTTTTTATATTTAAAGGGACATTTCCCCACGCTACTCTTTTTATATTTAAAGGGACATTTCCCCACGTTGCTCTTTTTATATTTAAAGGGGCATTTCTCCACGCTGCTCTTTTTATATTTAAAGGGACATTTCCCCACGCTGCTCTTTTTATATTTAAAGGGACATTTCCCCACGCTGCTCTTTTTATATTTAAAGGGACATTTCCCCACGCTACTCTTTTTATATTTAAAGGGACATTTCCCCACGCTGCTCTTTTTATATTTAAAGGGACATTTCCCCACATTACTCTTTTTATATTTAAAGGGACATTTCCCCACGTTGCTCTTTTTATATTTAAAGGGGCATTTCTCCACGCTGCTCTTTTTATATTTAAAGGGACATTTCCCCACGCTACTCTTTTTATATTTAAAGGGACATTTCCCCACGTTGCTCTTTTTATATTTAAAGGGGCATTTCTCCACGCTGCTCTTTTTATATTTAAAGGGACATTTCCCCACGCTGCTCTTTTTATATTTAAAGGGACATTTCTCCACGCTGCTCTTTTTATATTTAAAGGGACATTTCTCCACGCTGCGTTCGCCAGCCACTCGTTCACCAGCTACTCGTTCACCAGCTACTCGTTCACCAGCCACTCGTTCACCAGCTACTCGTTCACCAGCCACTCGTTCACCAGCCACTCGTTCACCAGCCACTCGTTCACCAGCTACCCGTTCACCAGCTACTCGTTCACCAGCTACTCGTTCACCAGCTTGCGAAAACCTATTTGTTTTTACTTCTACAACAACTGTAAAGTTTAGTCACTGTGTTCATGTACCAGGATGTACAAAATTTTTCAGTTTTTGATTTGTTAAAAAATATTGAAATATCCAATAAATGTCGTTCCACTTCATGATTGTGTCCCACTTGTTGCTGATTCTTCACAAAAACATACAGTTTTATATCTTCATGTTTGAAGCCTGAAATGTGGCAAAAGGTCGCAAAGTTCAAGGGGGCCGAATACTTTCACAAGGCACTGTACCTGCAGGGTAGTAACGTTTTGAGTTGAGATTATGGTTCATTTTTTTAAGCTAGCTAGCAACATGTCTAAACAAAAAAGTTTATCAACCTTCAAAGCAGAATAACTTTCCCATTGTTCCTCAAATGCAGTGTATGATCTACCATTTTGTCTGAGTCTCTACTGGTCCTTCTGTAGCTCAGTTGGTAGAGCATGGCGCTTGTAACGCCAGGGTAGTGGGTTCGATCCCCGGGACCACCCATACGTAGAATGTATGCACACATGACTGTAAGTCGCTT
>NW_025744399.1:0-11177 GCF_021184085.1 Oncorhynchus gorbuscha | reverse complement strand
TGGGGGTGGAGATGAGCACTAGCGACAGGTGAAACAGATCAGGGTTTGACAGCCCTCCAGCGTCCTACCTGGGTGCATACTTGGTTGACCAGGGTGCCGGCACGATGGAATGCAGTGATGAGGGGCTAGGTACAGGATGTTCTAAGCGGGGACCCAGCACCTCTCCTCCGAGCCATAACCCTCCCAGTCAACCAGGTACTGGAGATCCCCTGCCCCGTGGCCAAGCGTTCAGGAAGCGCTTCACCGTGTAGCGCCCAGTTGGCCATCGATGAGACGAGGGGAAGAGGGGTGGGCCTGGAAACATGAGACAAAAGGCTGTGAGACAGGTTTAGTCACTAGGCACATGAAAGGTGGGGATGTTTATGGGGCACACAGAAGATGAACAGCAGAGGGGCTAAGAATCTTGGAGATGGGGAAAGGACCAATTAAATGGGGATACTGTTTGCAGGACCCAGAGGGGCAGATCCTGAGTGGACAGCCACACTACGCAGGCCAGTCAGAAGAATGAACCCATTCCGCCGAAGTCGGTCCCTCTCCTTGTTGAGGCGTGTTCGAGCGGTCGGCGTCTCCAGCCTTCTAGCCATCGCCGATCCATGGAGGCAGTGAAGATGGCTTTCAGTACCACCTCGGGGCACTAACGAGTACCTCATGCAGTGCGGGTTGATGAATGCGCCATCAGTCTTCCACATTTTTGTAGACAAGATTTTCAAGGACCAAGCACGGGCAGGGTGTAGTGGTGTATATGGATGACATTCTGATATACTCCGCTACACGTGCCGAAGCATGTGTCCCTGGGAGGCGTGTGCTTGGTTGCCTGTTGGAGCATTGACCTATACGTCAAGTCTGAGAAATGCCTGTTCTTCCATCAGTCTATCTCCTTCCTAGGGTATCGCGTTTCACCCCACCTCAGGGTGGAGATGGAAGTGACCGCATTTCAGCCATGCGTAATTGGCTGACTCCCACCATGGTAAAGGAAGTGCAGCGGTTCTTAGGGTTTGCCAGCACTACCGGAGGGTTTATCAGGGTTTTGGTCAGGTAGCGCGCTCCCATTACCTCACTGCTGAAGGGGTCCCAGTGCGCTTGCAGTGGTCAGCTGAGGTAGACAGGGCTTTAGTCACTCTTCCTACTAACCTCTCTCCCTTTCAGTGCGTACTGGGGTACCAGCCGGTTCTGGCGCCTTGGCATCAGAGTCAGCCGAGGTTCATGCACGTAGAGCAACTGGTTCAGGCGACATGGGAGGCTGTCCATGTTCACCTTCAAGCTGGTCATGCTCGCCAAAGGAGAACGCAGATCCTCACCGCAGTGAGGCCCCGAGGGACCAGGTCAGGCTCTCGACCCCGAAGCCACTGCCCCTCTGCCTGCCCTACCGGAAGCTGGGTTCGCGGTTCCCTGACGGACCCATTTAAAGTCCTGAGGAGAAGGTGAATGAGGTTTGTTATAGGTTACTTCCACCCGGTGACCGTATTAACCCCTCGTTCCATGTGTCTCTCCTCAAGCCGGTGGTGGCTGGCCCGCTCCAGGAGTCTGAGGTGCGAGGGGTTCCTCCGCCCCTCTGGACATCGATGGGGCCCTGGCGTACTCGTTCGCTCCATACTGGATTTGAGGCGTCGGGCGAGGCGCCTTCAGTATCTCATGGAGTGGGAGAGTGCGGTCCGGCGAGGAAAGGTGCTGGGTTCCGGTCGGGCGTGTTGGAACCTTCAATGCTGCAGGCATTCCACCGTCGTCGTCCTGAACGCCCTGCGCCTCGCCACTCGAGTTGTCCCCGAGGCCGGTGTCGGCGCGCTGCTGGAGCAGAACCCGTAGCCCAGTCGATCAGAGGATTGCGCCTCTGGAGCCAGGAAAACCCCAAAACCACGGTGCATGAGGGGATTCGATGGGCAGAAACTGCATAGACTTGCTGTGATTACCTGACACTCCCAGGTTAATGGGACACATAGTGTGGGTGACGATGCCAATAGAGTGCCCATCCAATGCTTTGACGTCCTTGGGAATGGAGAGGGGTTGTGTGGGGATTCCCAGCTCCGAAACCAGGGTAGTGTCCATAAAGCTCTTTTGGCCCCAGAGTCTATGAGCACCTGGAAAGATTTGGACCGGTCACCACACAACAGGGTAGTATGGAGAGGGTGCGAGAAATCCCCGTGCGGCTCACCAGAGTACTAGTACCTATTTGATGAGCCTGGTTCTTTATTAACTTCTTCAGGAATGCCTGGTCTCCTGTGGGACGGTTGAGCTAATGTAGGCTACTGCGATTAGCATGAGATTGTAAGTAACAAGAATGTTTCCCAGGACATAGACATATCTGATATTAGCAGAAAGCTTAAATTCTTATAAAAACCTCTTAAGGATTTGCCCCTTTTTTCAATTTTCACCTAACATGACATACCCAAATCTAACTGCCTGTAACTCAGGCCCTGAAGCAAGCATATGCATATAATTGGTACCATTTGAAAGGAAAATCTTTGAAGTTTGTGGAAATGCGAAAGGAATGTAGGAGAATATAAACAATAGATCTGCTAAAAGATAATACAAAGAAATATGTTACGGTGTATAGGGCCTCAATAGGGCATTAGGCCACCACGAGTCAGAACAGTTTCAATGCACCTTGGCATAGATTCTACACGTGTCTGGAACTCTATTGGAGGGATGCGACACCATTCTTTCACAAGGGATTCCATCATTTGGTGTTTTGTTGATGATGGTTGGAAACGCTGCTCCAGAAGTGTTCAATTGGGTTGAGATCCGGTGACTGAGACGGCCATGGTATATGGTTGAAATAGTTTTCATTCTCATCAAACCATTCAGTGACCACTTGTTCCCTATGCATGATGGCATTGGTCATCTTATTGCGTCATTCCCATGGTAGCCAAAATAATTGCCAAAATAATCGCCTGCCCAGCATGATCGGAAACAAATTGCTTAGTTAACTCAAGAACTACACCTGTGTGGAAGCACCGGCTTTTAATATAATTTGTATCCCTCATGTACTCAAGTGTTTCCATCATTTGGATAGTTACCTGTAGATTAGTATAAAACAGAAATGTACAAAAATAAATATATATATATCTTATCAGGGCCCATGGGCCGCTGGCCATGTATATATATTATTTTTTGTGCTTGTGTCAATTTCTACCAGCACACCCAACAACAAAAATTGTCCACCCCATCTGGCATTTGCCAAAATTGCCAGATGGCCAATCCGCCCCTGCAGCAACAGGCTGCACCCTCTCACCTCCCCATAGACCATCTGTTAAATAGGTTGTATAATGTCTGATATACAGAACGGCTAGCTTTCAGTTAATCGTCTGAAATCAGGAGATTTATCCCTTAGATATCGTATTGATGTGTTGAAGAATGGTTTTTATATACATGACTAATTTAATAGAATAGAAAAAAACAATCACCTGTCACATTTTTATGCTTTAAAGAACGTTTTTGCTGACTCTATCCTGTACATGACAGGCATAAGCACTGTGCCATGGTTATACATAATTACAGGGGAAGTACGTATGTCTCTTATTTCAGTTCCTAGGCCAAAACAGTGATGAAGTCAATGCAGAATGCCAGTGTAGGGAACTAAGCTGTTACGAGAAAGACAGCGAGACCCGAGGTGAGTTTGTTGGCATGAGGTTACGGTGATGTTTAGAGGTGTTATAACATTCTACTAACTGTTACAGACTGGTATATCAGACTGGTGTATCAGACTGGTGTATCAGACTGGTGTATCAGACTGGTGTATCAGACTGGTGTAACAGACTGGTGTATCAGACTGGTGTAACAGACTGGTGTAACAGACTGGTGTAACAGACTGGTGTATCAGACTGGTGTAAGAGACTGGTGTATCAGACTGGTGTAACAGACTGGTGTATCAGACTGGTGTAACAGACTGGTGTATCAAACTGGTGTATCAGACTGGTGTAACAGACTGGTATATCAGACTGGTGTATCAGACTGGTGTAACAGACTGGTGTATCAAACTGGTGTATCAGACTGGTGTAACAGACTGGTATATCAGACTGGTGTATCAGACTGGTGTAACAAACATAGAGCTATTGCTGTACTGGAACAGCTGCTCTGCATATTATCATAATCATCACTGGCTAAAATATTGTTTCTCATTGGAAGTTTACATTGATTGTTCCCATTGCCCAGGTATTTTAATGAACACACAGTTCAGTTTAGTCAACCTTCCAGGAGAGGGCAGTATGATCCTCTGTGAAACATTCATCAGATCTTCACGATACATAGATAGAACATAGAGTTTTAGTTACCTATTACCTAAATCCAGATAGATTACATAATAGATGTGTCTCCCAGGGGAGTCTCCTGTGTTTGTGTCTGATCCTCTGCTGTGTTGGGATCGGACCCTCTCCCAGTGAGCCAGCTGCAGGTCCCAGGTGGGAGACGGAGGGTCTTGAACAGGGTGGTTCTGAAGGACTTACAGAGGAAGAAGTAGATGAGAGGGTCCAGGAGGGAGTTGAGGGAGGACAGCCAGAGTGTACTCTCTTTCAGCTGGAAGAACAACAGCTTGAGGTTGCAGTCAAACAGGTGTACCCTCGTCTGGCTCAGGGTGTACGGTACACGGGAGAAGTGGAACGGCACGAAGCACACAAAGAACACAGCCAGCACCAGGAAGACGTTTGAACTCACACTCTTCCTCCGGGGCTGGCGCTGCCCTCAACATTGCCCACGCCAGTACCAGCGTCGTGTATGGCTCCAGTAGAACGGCATGCCCTGGTGCGGGCGTATGAGACTGTACAGTTCTTTGGTGATGAGTGTGTAACACACTATCACTGTCACCAAGTTCCCCCAGAAGATTATCTGGCACACATAGTTGACCACCTCATGCCAGAGCAGCCCAGCCTCCGTTTTAAGAACGCTGCACTTGAAGTAGGCCGAGGTGGGGCTGTGGCTGGTCAGGATCATGTTGGGCAGGGAAAGGGTCAGCAGGGAGGCCCAGATAGCCACAGAGAGCAGCTTTCTGTGGGTCAGATGGGCCATGTTGGTCACCTTGAAGGGCTGGAGGGTCTTCCTGCAGCGGTCGATGCTGATGAGGCCGAAGAAGAGGATGCTGATGTACATGGTGAGATAGAAGAGCACAGAGGAGACACGGCAGACAAAGACACGCAGACCCACGGACGCCATGTTGGAGTCAGACAGCACCTGAAGGAAAAACACATCTTTATTGTCTTTATTAAGGTTAGTGATTTAATGGCTTTAAAAAAAAAGTTTTTAAATAGTTGTATCAATATTATATTTATTATCTTTAGAATCAATACTTCCATTGTTTTTGTTATACACTTTACTCATATTATCTTCATTATCACTACTATCCATATTATCATTATCATTATCATTATTATCATTATGATAAAAAATCTGATCATTATTATCATTATTATCATTATGATTAAAATTATTATCAATATTATCATTATTATCATTCTGATTTATTATCATTATTATCAACATTATCATGATTATCATTATGAATAAAATTATTATCATTATTATTAGCATCAATATTATCATTATTATTTTAATTATTATCTATATTATCATTATCGTTATTAACATTCTTATCATTATAATTAATATCATTCTTATCATTATTATTAATATCATTATTATCATTATTATCATTATCATCATTATTATCATTACAACTGCACCTTGAAGGGGAAGGTGAGGGTCATGAGGATGTCGGCCACCACAATGTTCTTGAGGTAGATGATGAAGTGGGAGCGGCTGGGGATGCTGAAGAACACCCACACTGCCAGGCCGTTGAGGGACAGGCCCAACAGGAAGAGGAGGAGTAGAGAACAGGAAACACCACCGTCTTCAGCACGTTGTCACGGGAACATGTTATGCAGGTGAAGGAGGACCCAAACGCGACTTAACAGAAACAGAGTTTATTAATGCTCAAATCCGAATAACTGAAATCCTCTAGACAGTAGAGGGGAAAACAACTGGAGAAGCGGCCACAGACTGCAGGTCGCTACGGGTAGGCGCAGGCCGTAGTCAAACTGAGACACCTGCTCACACGCAGCGTCTGAAGAAGGCACAAAACACGACAGGACAGGGTGATACACAATCACGGCAAAAAACACGACAGACAGGGCGAAACGCAATTACAGCATGGAATACAAAACAAGGAACCGACGGAACAGGACGGAACACAAAGGAATAAATAGGAGTCTAATCAGGGGAAAGGATCGGGAACAGGTGTGGGGAATTAAATGATGATTAGGGGGAATAGGAACAGCTGGGAGCAGGAACGGAACGACAGAGAGAAGAGAGAGCGAGAGAGTGAGAGAGGGAGGGGAGAGAGAGGGATAGAACCAAACAAGACCAGCAGAGGGAAACGAATAGCATGGGGAGCACAGGGACAAGACATGACAATGAATGACAAACATGACAGTACCCCCCACTCACCGGCGCCTCCTGGCGCACTCGAGGAGAATCCTGGCGGCAACGGAGGAAATCATCGATGAGCGAACGGTCCAGCACGTCCCGAGACGGAACCCAACTCCTCTCCTCAGGACCGTAACCCTCCCAATCCACTAGGTATTGGACCCCGTCCCCGAAACGCATGTCCATAATTTTATGTACCTTGTAAATAGGTGCGCTCTCGACAAGGACGGGAGGGGGGAGAGGAAGACGAACGGGGGTGCGAAGAAAGGGCTTAACACAGGAGACATGGAAGACAGGATGGGACGCGACGAAGATGTCGCGGAAGAAGCAATCGCACAGCGGCTGGGATTGACGACCTGGGAGACACGGAACGGACCAATGAACCGCGGAGTCAACTTACGAGAAGCTGTCGTAAGAGGAAGGTTGCGAGTGGAAAGCCACACTCTCTGGCCGCAACAATACCTTGGACTCTTAATCCTGCGTTTATTGGCGGCTCTCACCGTCTGTGCCCTGTAACGGCAAAGTGCAGACCTCACCCTCCTCCAGGTGCGCTCACAGCGTTGGACAAACGCTTGAGCGGAGGAACGCTGGACTCGGCAAGCTGGGATGAGAACAGAGGAGGCTGGTAACCCAGACTACTCTAGAAACGGAGATAACCCGGTAGCAGACGAAGGAAGCGGGTGTGAGCGTATTCTGCCCAGGAGCTGTTCTGCCCAAGACGCAGGGTTCCTGAAAGAAAGGCTGCGTAGTATCGACCAATCGTCTGATTGGCCCTCTCTGCTTGACCGTTAGACTGGGGATGAAACCCGGAAGAGAGACTGACGGACGCACCAATCAAGCGACAGAACTCCCTCAAAACTGTGACGTGAATTAGGACCTCTGTCTGAAACGGCGTCTAACGGAGGCCATGAATTCTGAATACATTCTCAATAATGATTTGTGCCGTCTCTTTGGCGGAAGGAAGTTTAGCGAGGAATGAAATGTGCCGCCTTAGGAGAACCTATCGACAACCGTCAGAATCACAGTCTTCCGCAGACAAAGGCAGACCGGTAATGAAGTCTAAGGCAATGTGAGACCATGGTCGAGAAGGGAATGGGGAGCGGTCTGGGGCGACCGGCAGGAGGAGGTTACCCGACCCAGTCTGCGCGCAGTCCGAACAGGCAGCCACGAAACGGCGCGTGTCACGCTCCTGAGTCGGCCACCAAAGCGCTGGCGAATAGACGCAAGAGTGCCTCGAACACCGGGATGACCCGCTAACTTGGCAGAGTGAGCCCACTGAAGAACAGCCAGACGAGTGGAAACAGGAACGAAAAGAGGAGGTTACTAGGACAAGCGCGACGCAGTGTGCGTGAGTGCTTGCTTAACCTGTCTTTCAATTCCCCAGACTGTTAACCCGACAACACGCCCATAAGGAAGAATCCCTCGGGATCAGTAGAAGCCACAGAAGAACTAAACAGACGGGATAAGGCATCAGGCTTGGTGTTCTTGCTACCCGGACGGTAAGAAATCACAAACTCGAAACGAGCGAAAAACAACGCCCAAACGAGCTTGACGGGCATTAAGTCGTTTGGCAGAACGGATGTACTCAAGGTTCTTATGGTCTGTCCAAACGACAAAAGGAACGGTCGCCCCCTCCAACCACTGTCGCCATTCGCCTAGGGCTAAGCGGATGGCGAGCAGTTCACGATTTACCCACATCATAGTTGCGCTCAGATGGCGACAGGCGATGAGAAAAATAAGCGCAAGGATGAACCTTATCGTCAGACTGGGAGCGCTGGGATAGAATGGCTCACGCCTACCTCTGAAGGCGTCAACCTCGACAATGAATTGTCTAGTGACGTCAGGAGAATGAGGATAGGAGCGGACGTAAAACGTTCTTTTAGAAGATCAAAAGCTCCTGAGGAACCGGACCACTTAAAACACGTCTTTGACAGAAGTAAGAGCTGTGAGAGGGCAGCAACTTGACCGAAATTATGAATGAAACGCCGATAGAAATTAGCGAAACCTAAGAAGCGCTGCACCGACACGTGATCTTGGAACGGGCCAATCACTGACAGCTTGACCTTAGCGAATCCATCTGAATGCCTTCAGCGGAAATAACGGAACCGAGAAAAGAACGGAGGAGACATGAAAAGAGCACCAGCCTTACGTAGACAATTCTCTAAAAGGCGCTGTAGAACACGTCGAACGTGCTGAACATGAATCTCGAGTGACGGAGAAAAAATCAGGATATCGCGCATAGACAAAAACAAAAATGTTCAGTATGTCTCTCAGAACATCATTAACTAATGCCTGACAAAAACAGCTGGCGCATTGGCGAGACCGAACGGCAGAACCCGGTACTCAAAATGCCCTAACGGAGAAGAACGCCGCTTTCCACTGCCTCTGATGCTACATCAAGGTAAAGCACGGTCCAACTTAGCAGCACCTGGCTCCCCTGCAGAATCTCAAGGCTGATGACATATAGGAAGCTGATAAAATCCATTCTAACCTATGTCATTCAGCTCCTCGATATAATTCACGCAGGGGCGCAGAGTACCCTCCTCTTCTTAACAAAAGGTCCCCGCCCGGCCGGAGAAGAAGAAGGCACTATGGTACCGGCATCAAGAGACACAGACAAATAATCCTCGAGAGCCTTACGTTCGGGAGCCGACAGAGAGTATAGTCTACCTCGAGGAGGCGTGGTCCCTGGAAGGAGATCAATACTACAATCATACGACCGGTGAGGAGGAAGGGAGTTGGCTCGGGACCGACTGAAGACCGTGCGCAGATCATGATATTCCTCCGGCACTCTGTCAAATCGCCAGGTTCCTCCTGAGAAGTAGGGAGAGAAGAAACGGGAGGGATGGCAGACATTAAACACTTCACATGACAAGAAACGTTCCAGGATAGGATAGAATTACTAGACCAATTAATAGAAGGATTATGACATACTAGCCAGGGATGACCCAAAACAACAGGTGTAAACGGTGAACGGAAAATCAAAAAAGAAATAGTCTCACTGTGGTTACCAGATACTGTGAGAGTTAAAGGTAGTGTCTCAAATTTGATACTGGGAAGATGACTACCATCTAAGGCAAACATGGGCGTAGGCCTGTCTAACGGTCTGAAAGGAATGTTATGTTTCCGAGCCCATGCTTCGTCCATGAAACAACCCTCAGCCCCAGAGTCAATCAAAGCACTGCATGTAAGGTACCCGAACCGGTCCAGCGTAGATGGACCGACATAGTAGTACAAGATCTAGATGAAGGACCTGAGTAGTAGCGCTCACCAGTAGCCCTCCGCTTACTGATGGGCTCTGGCCTCTTACTGGACATGAAATAACAAAATGTCCAGCCACCCGCAATAGAGGCACAGGCGGTTGGTGATCCTCTGTTCCCTCCCTTATTCGAGATGCGAATCCCTCCCAGCTGCATGGGCTCAGTCTCAAAGCCAGAGGGAGATGGTTGGTGATGGGAGCAGGGAAACACGTTGGATGCGAGCTCTTCCACGAGCCCGGTGACGAAGATCTACCCGTCTGCTCTATGCGGATGGCGAGAGCAATCAAGGAGTCCACATCTGAAGGAACCTCCCGGGAGAGAATCTCATCCTTAACCACTGCGTGGAGTCCCTCCAGAAAAACGAGCGAGCAGCGCCGGCCTGCCCACTCACTAGAGGCAGCAAGAGTGCGAAACTCAATGGAATAATCCGCGCGGACCGTTCACCTTGGCATAAGGAAGCCAGGGCCCTAGAAGCCTCCTCACCAAAAACTGAACGGTCAAAACCCGAATCATCTCCTCTTAAAGTTCTGGAATCTGTTAGAGCACTCAGCCCTTGCCTCCCAGATAGCTGTGCCCCATTCTTCGAGCCCGGCCAGTAAGGAGTGAAATGACGAAAGCAACCCGAGCTCTCTCTAGAGTATGTGGGGTTGGAGAGAGAACACAATCTCACACTGCGTGAGAAAGGAGCGGACCCAGTGGGCTGCCCGAGTAGCAAGGTGGGTTATTAACCCTGGGTTCAGGAGGCTCGGCAGGCCAGGGAGTAACAGGTGGCACGAGACGTAGACTCTGGAACTGTCCAGAGAGGTCGGAAACCTGAGCGGCCAGGTTCTCCACGGCATGGCGAGCAGACAATTCCTGCTCGGTCTGCCGAGCATGGCTCCTTGGATCTCGACGGCAGTGTAACGAGCGTCTGAAGTCGCTGGGTCCATTCTTTTGGTCGGTTCCTTCTGTTATGCAGGTGAAGGAGGACCCAAACGACTTCTAACAGAAACAGAGTTTATTAATGCTCAAATCCGAATAACTGAAATCCTCTAGACAGTAGAGGGGAAAACAACTGGAGAAGCGGCCACAGACTGCAGGTCGCTCTGGTAGGCGCAGGCCGTAGTCAAACTGAGACACCTGCTCACACGCAGCGTCTGAAGAAGGCACAAAACACGACAGGACAGGGTGATACACAATCACGGCAAAAACACGACAGGACAGGGCGAAACGCAATTACAGCATGGAATACAAAACAAGGAACCGACGGAACAGGGACGGAACACAAAGGAATAAATAGGGAGTCTAATCAGGGGAAAGGATCGGGAACAGGTGTGGGAATTAAATGATGATTAGGGGAATAGGAACAGCTGGGAGCAGGAACGGAACGACAGAGAGAAGAGAGAGCGAGAGAGTGAGAGAGGGAGGGGGAGAGAGAGGGATAGAACCAAACAAGACCAGCAGAGGGAAACGAATAGCATGGGGAGCACAGGGACAAGACATGACAATGAATGACAAACATGACAG
>NW_025744398.1:0-11254 GCF_021184085.1 Oncorhynchus gorbuscha | reverse complement strand
CTAGGTAGAGTTCCTCTGTCCAGTCTCAACATCGACAGTGAAGAGGTGACTCTGGGATGCTGGCCTTCTCGGCAGAGTTCCTCTGTCCAGTCTCAACATCGACAGTGACGAGGTGACACTGGGATGCTGGCCTTCTCGGCAGAAAGCGCAAACCATCGTATTTAACCAAGAGTTGCAAAGAAAAAGCCATCTCTCAGACTGGGCAAGAAAAATAAAAGATTTAAGATGGGCAAAAGAACACAGACAACTGGACAGAGGAACTCTGGCCTAGAAGGCCAGCATCCCGGAGTCTCCTCTTCACTGTCGATGTTGAGACTGTTGTTTTGTTTGTTCTATTTAATGAAGCTGCCAGTTGAGGACTTCTGAGGCATCTGCTTCTCAAAAACTAGACACTCTAATATACTTTTCCACCTGCTCAGTTGTGCACCTGGGCCTCCCACTCCTCTTTCTATTCTGGTTAGAGCCCGTTTGCGCTGTTCTGGGAAGGGAGTAGTACACAGCGTTGTACGAGATCTTCAGATTCTTGGCAATTTCTCGCATGGAACAGCCTTCATTTCTCAGAACAAGAATAGACTGAAGAGTTTCAGAAGAAAGTTCTTTGTTCCTGGACATTTTGAGCCTTTAAGCGAACCCTGAAATGCTGATGCACCACATACTCAAATTGTTTAAATAAGGTCAGTTTTATTGCTTCTTTAATCAGGAAAACAGTTTTCAGATATGCTAACATAATTTCAAAAGGATTTTCTAATAATCAATTAGCCTTTTATAATGATAAACTTGGATTAGTTAACACAACGTGCCATTGGAACACAGGAATGATGGTTGCTGATAATGGGCCTCTGTACGCCTATGTAGATATTCTTTTTTTTTTATCAGCCGTTTCCAGCTACAATAGTCATTTACAACATTAACAATGTCTACGCTGTATTTCTGATCAATTTGTTGTTAATTTAATGGTCGATAAATGTGCTTTTTTAATGGTCATAAATGTGCTTTTCTTTCAAAAACAATGACATTTCTATGGTAGTGTATATATAGAATCTATAGTGTTCTATGGTGTTCACAAATATGTCACATCTTCTGCTTCGGTCTGTCACTCACTGCTATACCAGTTGTGCAACACCATATGCTGTAGGTCTCACTCTTTGAGGGCTTGGTATCTGTAAATTAGATTTCCAAACTGACTTGCCTTTTGGACCATGATATTTGATAAGGACCGAGAGAGAGGCGGGGGAGGAGCTGAGAGAACATTCCTATCACTTGTTGTGAGCGCAAGTGTGAGATAGCGGGATAGAAGGTTAAAGGGATGGAAGGTGAGAGGGATGGAAGGTTAGAAGGATAGAAGGTTAGAAGCTTAGAAGGTTAGAGGGATAGAAGGTTAGAAGGATAGAAGGTTAGAAGGTTAGAAGGTTAGAGGGATAGAAGGTTAGAAGGTTAGAAGGATAGAATTAGAAGGTTAGAGGGATAGAAGGTCAGAAGGTCAGAGGGATACAAGGTTAGAAGGTTAGAGGGATAGAAGGTTAGAGGGATAGAAGGTTAGAGGATAGAAGTTAGAGGATGACAAGGTTAGGAAGGTTAGAATGATAGAATGATAGAAGGTTAGAGGGATATAAGGTTAGAGGGATAGAATGATAGAAGGTTAGAGGGATAGAAGGTTAGAGGATAGAATGATAGAAGGTCAGAGGGATAGAAGGTTAGAGGATAGAATGATAGAAGGTCAGGGGATAGAATGATAGAAGGTCAGGGGATAGAATGATAGAAAGTCAGGGGATATAATGATAGAAAGTCAGGGGATAGAATGATAGAAGGTTAGAGGGATAGAAGGTTAGAGAGGGATAGAATGTTAGAAGGTCAGAGGGATAGAATGTTAGAAGGTCAGAGGGATAGAATGTTAGAAGGTCAGAATGATAGAATGTTAGAAGGTCAGAGGGATAGAATGTTAGAGGGATAGAATGATAGAAGGTTAGAGGGATAGAAGGTTAGAGGGATAGAATGTTAGAAGGTCAGAGGGATAGAATGTTAGAGGGATAGAATGATAGAAGGTTAGAGGGATAGAATGTTAGGTCAGAATGATAGAATGTTAGAAGGTCAGAGGGATAGAATGTTAGAGGGATAGAATGATAGAAGGTTAGATGGATAGAAGGTTAGAGGGATAGAATGTTAGAAGGTCAGAGGGATAGAAGGATAGAAGGTCAGAATGATAGAATGATAGAAGGTTAGAGGGATAGAATGATAGAAGGTCAGAGGGATAGAATGTTAGAGGATAATGATAAATGTACTGCAACGATAAATGTTAGAGGGATAGAATGATAGAAGGTTAGAGGGATAGAATGATAGAAGGTTAGAGGGATAGAATGTCAGAGGGATAGAAGGTTAGAGTGGGATAGAAGGTTAGAGGGATAGGAATGATAGAAGGTTAGAGGGATAGAATGATAGAAGGTTAGAGGGATAGTAGAAGGTTAGGAGGGATAGAATGATAGAAGGTTAGGAGGGATAGAATGATAGAAGGTCAGGGAGGGATAGAATGTTAGAGGGATATAAGGAGGGATAGAATGATAGAAGGTTAGAGGGATAGAAATGATAGAAGGTTAGAGGGATAGAATGATAGAAGGTCAGAGGGATATGAATGTTAGAAGGTCAGAGGGATAGAATGTCAGAGGGATAGAAGGTTAGAGGGATATAAGGTTAGAGGGATAGAATGATAGAAGGTTAGAGGGATAGAATGATAGAAGGTCAGAGGGATAGAATGTTAGAAGGATCAGAATGATAGAAGGATAGAAGGTTAGAGGATATAAGGTTAGAGGAGATAGAATGATAGAAGGTTAGAGGATAGAATGATAGAAGGATTAGAGGGATAGAATGTTAGAGGGATAGAAGGTTAGAGGGATAGAAGGTCAGAAGGATATAAGGTTAGAGGGATAGAATGATAGAAGGTTAGAGAGATAGAATGATAGAAGGTTAGGAAATAGATAGAAGGATAGAGGATAGAAGGTTAGAGGGATATAAGGTTAGAGGGATAGAATGATAGAAGGTTAAAGGGATAGAAGGTTAGAGGATATAATGATAGAAGGTTAAAGGGATAGAAGGTTAGAGGGATAGAATGATAGAAGGTCAGAGGGATAGAAATGTTAGAGGATAGAAGGTTAGAGGATAGAATGATAGAAGGTTAGAGGGATAGAATGATAGAAGGTTAGAGGGATAGAAGGTTAGAGGAATAGAATGTTAGAAGGTTAGAGGGATAGAAGGTTAGAGGGATATAAGGTTAGAGGGATAGAATGATAGAAGGTTAGAGGGATAGAAGGTTAGAGGGATAGAATGATAGAAGGTTAAAGGGATAGAAGGTTAGAGAGGATAGAATGATAGAAGGTTAAAGGTATAGAGTAATAGTGGATATAAGGTTAGAATGATAGAAGGTTAGAGGGATAGAATGATAGAAGGTTAAAGGTATAAGTAGTAGTGGGATAGAAGGTTAGAATGATAGAAGGTTAGAGGGATAGAATGATAGAAGGTTAGAGGGATAGAAGGTTAGAGGGATAGAGTAATAGTGGGATAGAAGATTAGAATGATAGAAGGTTAGAGGATAGAAGGTTAGAAGGATAGAATGATAGAAGGTTAGAGGGATAGAGTAATAGTCGGATAGAAGATTTGAATGATAGAAGTCTAGAGGATAGAAGGTTAGAAGGATAGAATGATCGAAGGTCAGAGGATCAGAATGATAGAAGGTTCAAGGGATAGAGTAATAGTGGGATAGAAGATTAGAATGGTAGAAGGTCAGAGGATAGAAGGTCAGAAGGTTAGATAGGATAGAATGATAGAAGGTCAGAGGATAGATAAGGTTAGAAGGTTAGAAGGATAGAATGATAGAAGGTTAGAGTGATAGAATGATAGAAGGTTAGAGGGATAGAAGGTTAGAAGGTTAGAAGGATAGAATGATAGAAGGTTAGAGTGATAGAATGATAGAAGGTTAGAGGGATAGAATGATAGAAGGTTAGAGGGATAGAAGGTTAGAGGGATAGAAGGTTAGAGGGATAGAGTAATAGTAGGATAGAAGATTTGAATGATAGAAGGTTAGAGGGATAGAAGGTTAGAAGGATAGAGTAATAGAAGATTAGAATGATAGAAGGTTAGAGGGATAGAGAATGATAGAAGGTTAAAGGGATAGAGTAATAGTGGGATAGAAGATTAGAATGGTAGAAGGTTAGAGGATAGAAGGTTAGAGGATAGAAGGTTAGAGGGATAGAAGGTTAGAGGGATAGAAGATTAGAGGGATAGAGTAATAAAGGAAGATTTGAATGATAGAAGGTTAGAGTGATAGAAGGTTAGAGGGATAGGAAGGTTAGAGGGATCGAAGGTTAGAGGGATAGAGTAATAGTGGGATAGAAGATTTGGAATGTCGAAGGTCGAGGGATAGAAGGTTAGAAGGATAGAATGATAGAAGGTTAGAGGGATAGAATAATGTCGAAGGGTCAAGGGATAGAGTAAATAGTGGGATAGAAGATTAGAATGGTAGAAGGTTAGAGGGATAGAAGGTTAGAAGGTTAGAAGGATAGAATGATAGAAGGTTAGAGGGATAGAAGGTTAGAAGGTTAGAAGGATAGAATGATAGAAGGTTAGAGGATAGAATGATAGAAGGTTAGAGGGATAGAATGATAGAAGGTTAGAGGGATAGAGTAATAGTGGAGAGGGTTAGAAGGATAGAGGGAGACAGGGAGGTAAAATGAAGTCATTTTTTACTCTGTCAATTCAAAAAGGAAATGTAAATTCAATGAACTAATTGAAATAGTGCTTGTAGAAAACAACAAACCCTGGTTGGAGAGACAAGGAGGGACCACAAACCCTGGTTGGAGAGACAAGGGAGTGGACCACAAACCCTGTTTGGAGACAAGTGAGGACCACAAACCCTGGTTGGAGAGACAAGGAGTGGACCACAAACCCTGGTAGGAGAGACAAGGGAGTGGACCACAAACTCCTGGTTGGCAGTAAGGGAGTGGACCACAAACCCTGGTTGAGAGACAACGGAGGGAAGGGGGTGGCGCATAGAAACTGCAGAGAGAGGATGACAGAAGGAGAGAAAGAGGGAGAGGGGAGGATGTGAATTGTAGACAATATTGTTTGCTTTAATGCCATGATGTCATATTAATTTTGTCTTTTCATCTCATAAATTTCACTGCACACTATTGAGGAAGATAATCATATTTTGAGACCCACGTGAGCCTAGACAACAGTTTGTTAATCAGCTGAGGAGACATGCAGTACCAAAATCAACCAATGACGGGAATCTACACATTAGATGACTCAACTCTGTAGGAGGAGCCTAGTGGGCCTGTGATGTTCTCTGTAGGAGGAGCCTAGTGGGCCTGTGATGTTCTCTGTAGGAGGAGCCTAGTGGGCCTGTGATGTTCTCTGTAGGAGGAGCCTAGTGGGCCTGTGATGTTCTCTGTAGGAGGAGCCTAGTGGGCCTGTGATGTTCTCTGTAGGAGGAGCCTAGTGGGCCTGTGATGTTCTCTGTAGGAGGAGCCTAGTGGGCCTGTGATGTTCTCTGTAGGAGGAGCCTAGTGGGCCTGTGATGTTCTCTGTAGGAGGAGCCTAGTGGGCCTGTGATGTTCTCTGTAGGAGGAGCCTAGTGGGCCTGTGATGTTCTCTGTAGGAGGAGCTTAGTGGGCCTTTGATGTTATTTGTTCTCTGTAGGAGGAGCTTAGTGGGCTTTTGATGTTATTTGTTCTCTGTAGGAGGAGCTTAGTGGGCCTTTGATGTTATTTGTCCTCTGTAGGAGGAGCTTAGTGGGCCTTTGATGTTATTTGTTCTCTGTAGGAGGAGCTTAGTGGGCCTTTGATGTTATTTGTTCTCTGTAGGAGGAGCTTAGTGGGCCTTTGATGTTATTTGTTCTCTGTAGGAGGAGCTTAGTGGGCCTTTGATGTTATTTGTTCTCTGTAGGAGGAGCTTAGTGGGCCTTTGATGTTATTTGTTCTCTGTAGGAGGAGACTGGATTTGTTTTTACTCCGTACGTTCCAAGTACGATTAGTACACAGTATGAAGTTAAGTAAATAGTACGATTAGAAAGAAGGAGAGAGGGGGAGTGAAGGGCAGAGATAGAGACTTCATAGAAAGGAATGGTGAGAGACAGGTGGAGAGAAATAGAGAGAGAGGGAGAGTGAAGGGCAGAGATAGAGACTTCATAGAAAGGAATGGTGAGAGAGACAGGTGGAGAGAAATAGAGAGAGAGGGAGAGTGAAGGGCAGAGATAGAGACTTCATAGAAAGGAATGGTGAGGGACAGGTGGAGAGAAAGAAGAGAGAGAGGGAGAGTGAAGGGCAGAGATAGAGACTTCATAGAAAGGAATGGTGAGAGACAGGTGGAGAGAAATAGAGAGAGAGGAGAGTGAAGGGCAGAGATAGAGACTTCATAGAAAGGAATGGTGAGAGACAGGTGGAGAGAAATAGAGAGAGAGGGAGAGTGAAGGGCAGAGATAGAGACTTCATAGAAAGGAATGGTGAGAGACAGGTGGAGAGAAATAGAGAGAGAGGAGAGTGAAGGGCAGAGATAGAGACTTCATAGAAAGGAATGGTGAGAGACAGGTGGAGAGAAAGAAGGAGAGAGGGGGAGTGAAGGGGCAGAGATAGAGACTTCATAGAAAGGAATGGTGAGAGACAGGTGGAGAGAAATAGAGAGAGAGGGAGAGTGAAGGGCAGAGATAGAGACTTCATAGAAAGGAATGGTGAGACAGGTGGAGAGAAAGAAGGAGAGAGGGAGAGTGAAGGGCAGAGATAGAGACTTCATAGAAAGGAATGGTGAGAGACAGGTGGAGAGAAAGAAGGAGAGAGGGTGAATGGAAGCGGGAGAGACAAATGTAGGAACCATCACAACTATAATAACCATAAAACTGTGGCAAGCATACAGTATAACAAATATCGCAGTAAAAACAACTATAACAACTGTAACAACTACTTCAACCATGCAGTATAACAGATATAATATCAAAAACAACTACAACAAATGGGGCGGTAGCGTAGCCTAGTGGTTAGGAGTGTTGGACTATAACCGAAAGGTTGTAAGTTCAAACCCTGAGCTGACAAGGTACAATCTGTCGTCTGCCCCTGAACAGGCAGTTAACCCACTGTTCCCAGGTCATTATTGAAAATAAGAATTTGTGACTTGCCTAGTTAAATAAAGGTTTTAAAAAAACTTTTTTTTTTAACTATATAGATTAACAGATATAACAACTATAGCAACTATAGCAACCACAACAACTATAGCAACTATAGCAACCACAACAACTATAGCAACCACAACAACTAAAACAACTATAGCAACCACAACAACTATAGCAACTATAGCAACCACAACAACTATAGCAACTATAGCAACCACAACAACTATAGCAACTATAGCAACCACAACAACTATAGCAACTATAGCAACCACAACAACTATAGCAACCACAACAACTAAAACAACTGTAACAACTACAACAACTATAGCAACTATAGCAACCACAACAACTATAGCAACTATAGCAACCACAAACAACTATAGCAACCACAACAACTAAAACAACTGTAACAACCACAACAACTATAGCAACTATAGCAACCACAACAACTATAGCAACTATAGCAACCACAACAACTAAAACAACTGTAACAACCACAACAACTATAGCAACTATAGCAACCACAACAACTAAAACAACTGTAACAACCACAACAAATAGCAACTATAGCAACTATAGCAACCACAACAACTAACAAGAAAAACAACTAAAACAACTATAGCAACCACAACAACTAAAACAACTGTAACAACCACAACAACTATAGCAACTATAGCAACCACAACAACTAAAACAACTGTAACAACCACAACAACTAAAACAACTGTAACAACCAAAACAACTAAAAAACAAAACTACTATACAACTATAAAAAGCATACAGTACAACATATATATATAACAACCATCACACATATAACAACTATAGTAACCATAACAACTATAAAAACTATACCGTATAAATATATATAACAACCATAACAACCAAAACATTTTAAAAACAACAACAACAATAACAACAATAACAACCATAACAACCATAACAACCATAACAGCTATAACAACAATAACAACTATAACAGCTATAACAATAATAACAACTATAACAACCATAACAACCATAACAACCACAACAACTATAACAATAATAACAACTATAACAACCATAACAACCATAACAACCATAACAACCATAACAACCATAACAGCTATAACAATAATAACAACTATAACAACCATAACAGCTATAACAATAACAACCATAACAACCATAACAACCATAACAGCCATAACAACTATAATAACCACAAAAACAATAACAACCATAACAACCATAACAACCATAACAACCATAACAACCATAACAGCTATAACAATAATAACAACTATAACAACCATAACAACCATAACAACCATAACAGCTATAACAACCATAACAACCATAACAGCTATAACAACTATAACAACTATAACAACCATAACAACTATAACAACCATAACAACCATAACAACTATAACAACCATAACAACTATAACAACCATAACAGCTATAACCATAACAACCATAACAACCATAACAACCATAACAACCATAACAACCATAACAACTATAACAACCATAACAGCTATAACAACCATAACAACCATAACAACCATAACAACCATAACAACTATAACAACCATAACAGCTATAACAATAACAACCATAACAACCATAACAACCATAACAACCATAACAACCATAACAGCTATAACAACCATAACAACCATAACAACCATAACAACCATAACAGCTATAACAATAACAACCATAACAACCATAACAACCATAACACATAACAACCATAACAACTATAACAACCATAACAGCTATAACAATAACAACCATAACAACCATAACAACCATAACAGCTATAACAATAACAACATAACAACCATAACAACCATAACAGCTATAACAATAACAACCATAACAACCATAACAACCATAACAACCATAACAACCATAACAGCTATAACAACCATAACAGCTATAACAATAACAACCATAACAACCATAACAACCATAACAGCTATAACAACCATAACAACCATAACAACCATAACAGCTATAACAACCATAACAACCATAACAACAATAACAACCATAACAACTATAACAACCATAACAACCATAACAACCATAACAACCATAACAACCATAACAACCATAACAACCATAACAGCTATAACAATAACAACCATAACAGCTATAACAACCATAACAGCTATAACAATAACAACCATAACAACCATAACAACCATAACAACCATAACAACAATAACAACTATAACAGCTATAACAACCATAACAGCTATAACAATAACAACCATAACAACCATAACAACCATAACAGCTATAACAATAACAACCATAACAACCATAACAACCATAACAGCTATAACAACTATAACAGCTATAACAACCATAACAACCATAAAAACTATAACAATTAAAACAACTGAAACAACTAAAACAGCTATAATAACCATAACAACCATAACAACCATAACAAGTATTAACAACCATAACAACCATAACAACCATAACAACCATAACAGATATAACAACTAAACAACTAAACACACTATAAAAAACATACAGTATAACATATATAACAACCTCCTCCATTTCACTCTCCTCTTTCTCTCTCTCTCTCTGATAGCAGCTAATGAGAATGATTAGAGGTTGCTAATTAAGCTAAATCCCTCCTCTTCCCCTTTAATGTAACTCCTCCCCTCATTTCATCTCACATCTCTCTCCTTTCTATACATTCACCAAATCTCACTCCGATCTGAGCCCAAGAGCCTGCTTTCCCCACCCCTCTCTCTCTCTCCCTCCCCCACCCCTCTCTCTCCCTCCCCCCCCCCCCTCTCTCTCCCTCCCTCCCACCCCTCTCTCTCTCTCTCCCTCCCCACCCTCTCTCTCTCTCTCCCTCCTCACCCTCTCTCTCTCTCCCCTCCACCCCCTCTCTCTCTCTCTCCCTCCCCCTCTCTCTCCCTCCCCCACCCCCTCTCTCCTCTCTCCCTCCCCACCCCTCTCTCTCTCTCCCTCCCTCTTCTCCCCACCCCCCTCCCCCTCTCTCTCCCTCCCCACCCCTCTCTCTCTCTCCCTCCCCACCCTCTCTCTCTCTCTCCCTCCCCACCCTCTCTCTCTCTCTCCCTCCCCACCCCCCTCTCTCTCTCTCTCTCCCTCCCCACCCCCCTCTCTCTCTCTCTCCCTCCCACCCCTCTCTCTCTCTCTCCCTCCCCCTCTCTCTCTCTCTCTCTCCCTCCCCCCCTCTCTCTCTCTCACCCCTCCCCCTCTCTCTCTCCCTCCCCCCACCCCCTCTCTCTCTCCCTCCCCACCCCTCTCTCTCTCTCTCCCTCCCCACCCCTCTCTCTCTCTCTCCCCACCCCCCTCTCTCTCTCTCTCCCTCCCCACCCCTCTCTCTCTCTCTCCCTCCCCCCACCCCCTCTCTCTCTCTCTCCCCTCCCCACCCCTCTCTCTCTCTCTCCCTCCCCACCCCTCTCTCTCTCTCTCCCTCCCCACCCCCTCTCTCTCTCTCTCCCTCCCCCACCCCCTCTCTCTCTCTCCCTCCCCCACCCTCTCTCTCTCTCTCCCCTCCCCACCCCTCTCTCTCTCTCTCCCTCCCCACCCTCTCTCTCTCTCTCCCTCCCCACCCTCTCTCTCTCTCTCCCTCCCCACCCCCTCTCTCTCTCCCTCCCCACCCCTCTCTCTCTCTCTCCCCTCCCCACCCCTCTCTCTCCCTCTCCCTCCCCACCCCCTCTCTCTCTCTCTCCCTCCCCACCCCTCTCTCTCTCTCTCCCTCCCCACCCCCCTCTCTCTCTCTCCCTCCCCACCCCTCTCTCTCTCTCCTCCCCACCCTCTCTCTCTCCCTCCCCACCCCTCTCTCTCTCTCTCCCCTCCCCGCCCCCCTCTCTCTCTCCTCACCCCTCTCTCTCTCTCTCCTCCCCACCCCCCTCTCTCTCTCTCTCCCTCCCCGCCCCTCTCTCTCTCTCCCTCCCCCACCCCTCTCTCTCTCTCTCCCTCCCCACCCCTCTCTCTCTCTCTCTCCCTCCCCCACCCCTCTCTCTCTCTCTCCCTCCCCACCCCTCTCTCCCTCTTCCTCCCTGCCACCTCTCCCTCTCTCTCCCTCTTCCTCCCCCACCCCTCTGTCTCTCT